>NW_025814867.1:86040672-86305672 GCF_022079265.1 Lynx rufus
TTAGGTACTGTCTTATTTACTAAATGTAGTACTTGCATGTGGTAGCTGTTCAGTAAATATTTTTCAAATGAAGTGAGAATTGTGGTTCTTTCCATATTGTAATTAAGTAGTAGGCTAAAGGTGATTATATATTTTTCTGACTGTTTATCATAGAAATCTTCCATGTCTAGTAAAATCAAGGGAATAGTACAACACCCATTATAATACAGCAAATATCCAAATATCCATAGGGTCAACAATTACTAACATTTTGTCATATTTGCTTTTTCTATGTATGTATATTTTTGGGAAATTATCTGAAAATCAGTTGCAGACATCCAGCTCTTAAACTATGAAAACTTTGGCACACATCTCCTATGACCAAGAATAGTCAAACATCCTCCTGTGTAAACAACCCTAGTACTGTTATCACACCTAACAAAATTCATAATAATTATTTTATTTTCTCTCGAATTCACTTTTACAGCTGTCTCCAAATATATTAGCTCTGCCCTGCCTTTGTAAGAGTAACAAAGTTTCATTTCTAGTTGAAAGGGAAAAGTATCTTTTACAGAAGAATACCAGCTAATAAATACAAATGGAATGATAAAATGGGGGTGTGGTGAATCAATATTTTGAAACCTCTGATGAAATGAGTGATTCAGGGAAGGATCATTAATGGGTCAGTCAGGTAAAAATTTACTCAAGTTGCTGAAGTACCCACCTACAGATACTTAAGATCTGGAGGTTGATCTGGAAGATCTGGAGGTTGCCACCTTTAAGTTTTCATCACAAGTGCAACAACCTGATATGATACTATGTGCTTCCTGGTGCGATGCAGTATGAAATTCAATATATCATTATGAAGTCTGTTTATCAAAAATGAGTATAATCAATGTTTACATCTAACTTCCTGTTACAGAAATACAGGACTTCGTGGGAGGACTTAAGCAACATCAGGAAACAAAAAACAAGTATAGAATATGTGGTATTCTGTAAGGCAACTGGCATGATCGCTTCAAAAAGTTAATGTCATTTAAAGAGGAAAGAAAAAGATGGGCAGGGTAAAGCTTGTATTTTGTTTTAATGCTAGTAAAGTTTGTGCAGTATTTCCTTTCAAAATTGGCTAGTAAGCTTTTCCCTTTTTTGTTACTCTATTTTTTAAAAAAAATTATCACTAATTTAGTGACTGAGAGTTTACTTATGCAGTGTTTACAGGCCATTTCAGTTATTCTTTGGATACTCACATTGTGCCAGGGATTGGGATGATCCCTTGAAGAGATCCGGATCCCTCTGTGTCCTTTTGACATGCTGCATTGGTTTTTGAGCACGTCCTTGTTCTCTAGCACAGTTTTTCCAAGTTCATTTTGAACTTTCACTGCCTTAGAACTAGAATCAGCCAGCAATAATGGCTTCTCTTTCTCTGTGCCATGTGATTGCCTTTTCTTTGAGGCATTATCTTTGAGAGGTAAGAGAATATAGAGGCAGGTGACAGTCTACCAACTTTAGCCTTTTGTCCCAGAACTGGTAAAATAAAATTTGAGAAACATCACTGGTTTAACGACCCATTATGGTATTAATATTTTAAAACTATATGATGTATTCTTTCTTCCTGTCTTAAAAAACTCACACATACTCCATAAGAATGGATAATACTTATAACATTATTTTCAAACTGCATAGTTTTAAAGGACACACTCACATACATGATAGATAATGTTTTGAGATGCCATAAGAGCATGGATTCTTGTTATAGTCTCCTGATGTATATGAGGTAAGCTAGGGTTTGGTCTTTTGTATTTGGAGCTAATACTCACTTGAGAATTCAGCAAACTATATATAGTTCAGGGATGTTTTGACTGCCCAAACTTACATTATTACCATGTAGAAAACCAGATTAGAACTCAGTAGTTCAGCTTCACGGCACATGTTTCTGTATTTAATAACTTTCTTGGTACTTGGACTTGTTGCCTAGATAAGTGAAAGTATCACAATGAAGGAAATAAAATAAGGAAAGAAGGAACTAATTAGAGATAGAAACATAACAAGGAAGTTTGTTACAAAAAATTTGCAGAACTATTTGACATAAGAAAATGAAATCCCTCCCTGCACAGGAGCTTCTGAAAATGGTTTGGTATAATCTACCATGTTTTTCTTTGCATATTTCTGGGACTGATTTTTAAAATAGTCATATTATACTAATATACTGTTTTTAGCTTGTGTTTTTACAGCTTTGTGTTTCAGCATGTCTTAATGTTTTAGCTATCTTTCCGTATTAGCCATATTTGCCGTGGTCTTATTGATTGCTGCCTGGTATTCCTGTATAGATATGTCTTTTTTGATAGGCATTTGGCCTGCTTCTGATTTTTGTAATTACCAACTGCTGAAGTGAACCATAGAGCCAGTTATTTAACTGTATTTAGCCATTAAGGAAATTTGGGCTAAAAAAAAAAAAAAGGAAAATTTGGGCATTTTATTCTAAGATCTTTTTCTGATAATAGACATTAGACTGATTAAAAATACTTATTTTAATCTCTTATCTGAAAGAAGGTGGTCTTTTAAATTTAGTTTTTAGAAGTTTTGCTAAAAGGAAGACCCAGAAAGCAAGAGTTATTTTATTTTTAGTCATTTAACACTCTTTCAATTTTCTTAAAACCACTTCATTGTTGAGAGCTATGTCTTTAGTTTACAGTAAGTAACATTTCTAAAGCTCATTAGATTGTAAGAATGGACAGATAAGTTCTAGTTAAGGTTTTTATTAATTTTTAAGGTTTTTAGTTGTTGGTTTTACATCATGAATTGGGAATACATATCAGTATTCACTGCCTTATTTTTCTCTGAAAGATAGAATTAAATACTGTTCAGTTAGACTGGTAGTTTCTGTTAGCTGTTACAGTAAACAGCTGTTTTGGTTTGTTTTGAGGAAGAATGAAAAGGAAAATTTTAAAATAGTAATCTCATTTGCTTTATTCTTTTTTTTAAAGAAAATAATTGCTCAACTCCTATTTCCTTGATAAGAACATTTGAAGTTATGTGAACACTACCAACACTGCCATTCCTTTCAACTGCAGTGTCCTTATCTTACTCTGTCTGGCATGGCCCAGCTCAGAAACATTCCATGTGAAGTGTTCAACCCATCTTTTAGCTGAAACTCATCTCTTCTGAATGCCTGTAGCACTTTGTACCTTTCTTACGGGCTTATATTTTACTGTTATTTGGGCTCTGTTTAAGTCTCTGGTTGTTTAAAAAATTTAGTATTTTGAAAAAAAAATTATCAACAGAAAAATTGCAAGAACTGTAAAGTAAACTGTGATTTGTCACTTTGCTTGCCTTGTGTATGTACACACACACACATATACATAAACTTTCATTTTTGCTGACCCATTTGAGAGCAATTGCAGGCGTCATGAATCATTTATCCTTAAATACTTCATGTATTGCCTATGAACAAGGATATTTTTCTTAAAATAACTTATTTTCTTTATTTTATATGACTATATCTAAAAACACCTAGTATACAGTTATCAGAGTGAAGAAATTTAAAATTGTTATAATGCCATTATCTCTATAATGCTGCCAGTCCATATTCAAATTCAGTACATTAAAAAAAAAAAATGTTTATTTTTAGAGAGAGAATGCATGAGCGAGGAAGGGCCAGAGAGAGAGGTGGGGAGAGGGAATCCCAAGCAGGCTCCATGCTGTCAGCACAGAGCATGATGTGGAGCTAGATCTCAGGAACTGTGAGATTATGACCTAAGCTGAAACCAGTAGTCCTATGCTTAACCTGCTGAGCCACCCAGGTGCCCCTAAATTGAGTACATTTTTTAATATTTATTTTTATCTTAGTGTGTGTGAATGGGGGAGGGGCGGGACAGAAGATCTAAAGCAGGCCCTGCGCTGAACACAAACCCTGAGGTCATGACCTGAGCCGAAGTCAGCCGGATTAACCGACTGAGCCACCCAGGCACCCCCAAACTCAGTACATTTTTGATCTTTGGTGCCACCTAGCCTATAATTCTGTATCCCTGAAGCAGACCTCTGCTTGAATTCATACTATGGACTTTGGAAGACAGCTGACAAAATTTTATAATTTTATGAACTATTAAAATTTTGAATCCCTGCCTGTGAAGTAATAATCAGATGTATTGATGGTCAGTGTCTTTTCCTATTTCCTTTATCATTGAACTCAAGGTTCTTATCCTTTTTCTTGATGCTTTGTTTTTCTAGCAGACAGCTCTATCTCAGAGACAATACATCACAGAGATGCTAGTCTGAACTCTAATTCACTCTTCCCATCACCAAATTTACAGTGTTGTCTCATTCCAATTTTTAAGGGGTATGTTATAAAAATAACAAATATACAACTTTTGAAATAATGCACAACCCCTATGCAAAACCCCTGTAATTAAAAAATGTCATCAAGTCCAAAATTCATAGGTATACTGAGTGAATTATACATGAGATGTCTGCAGGTGATTTTGATGACCGCTCTGCTGTTATTTTACATTCACTATTACATAATCTTTTATATTTTTATGTTTATAGCTTAGGGCGGTCCTATTCCAGCATTTAAACGATAGTTGTTAGTACTAAAACTGAAGGACGTACTCCCAAATGAGTAACTTTGTAATGGAAGTGAAATGTAAAGAAACACCATGTAAGAAGTGAAAGGGCTGCCATATTATGCCAAGATGTTAATCTAGAAGAAAACTTGTTAAAGCTTAGGTATGCCACAGTGGTTATAGATTTATATGCTGCAGGAAGGCCTCCCAGTATGTCTTAGATTTACGAGTTTTGATTCTATAATGTTTTCAGTAGCTGATTTAGGTAACTTTGTTCTGTATCTGTGTTGGCATCCATTACTATCTTCAGTATTAGAACAATGATATCCCTTCATGTGCTCTTAGCCCCCCCACCCCCTTTGGATTGTCACAGTGATACATGCTTGTAAAAATTCCTAACTTTATAAAAGTATGTTTTCAATTATGTGAAAGTCACCTCAGAGAATTAATACTAACAGTTTCTATTATGCCCTTGATCCTTTAATGACAGCTTCTGTTGTGCTCTTGATCTTTTTTCTTTGGAATCTCATTCTCTTTCTCCTCATTTGATATCTATAACCTCTTTCTCTTCCTTGAACCTTGGTACCTTTCTTTATCCTATAAATATATTCAAAGATTCCACTAAAAGAAAAACAGAAAAAAGTGATTCTTCGTAGGATCTGATAGCATACCTTCTCTTCATAGCTAAGCTTCTTGAAAAAGTAGTTTACCTTTTTTCTTTCTTCACTTCTCATTCTTTTTTTAAAATGTTTATTTGTGTGTGTGTGTGAGAGAGAGAGAGAAAGAGAGAGAAAGAGAGAGGGAGAGACAGGGAGAGAAAGTAGGGGAGGGGCAGAGAGAGGGAGACACAGAATCCGATGTAGGCTTCAGGCTCTGAGCTGTCATCACAGAGCTTGACACGGGCTAAGTCAGACGCTTAACTGACTGAGCCACCCAGGTGCCCCCTTCACTTCTCATTCTTAATCCACTGTAACCTGACTTCTTACACTCCTTTTTCCACAGTAACTGCTCTCTTTCATTTTCAGTTATTTACCTTAAAGAAAAATCTCTGATTACCAAAATAATTCAGGCATATCTTAAAACATACATATACAGAAAAATGCACGTTATTTAAATTCAGTCTTTTTTTTAACATTCTTTCTCTGAGATAATCTCTTTTAACCATTTGATATATATTTGTTCAGCTAATCCTATATGTTAATCTATTACTTAGCTCATACATATATATTGAAAATGGGAAATATATATATATATATTCTGTAATTTCACTTTCTGATTCTGTATGTTGAGATCTGTTACACTGCATTGTATAATGGAGAGCAAATTACTTAACCTCATATGGTACTTGTAAGTATGAAATGGGATAATGTACATAAAACTTAGATCAGAGTCTGATACACATGTTAAGTGTTTAGTAAATGGTAGGTTTTAAAAATAAAGAATTTTTATATTAAAATGTTACATACTCATTAGTAATATATCAGTGTAGCAAAGGATAAAGAACCTTTTTTTTCTCAAGTCCTTTCTGTGTGTGTTACATTTTGGACCGCAACTTTTCATCCATTAAAATTTTGTCATGAATTTTGTTACTGAATTGTAACAATTCAGTCCTATCTTCGGGCTTCAGTTGTAATTCTAGTTCTCTTGCTGTTTCCATTGCATTACTTTCTCTACTGAAGTCTTGAATCCTCAAAATCATCCAGGAAGGTTGGAATAAACTTCCTCTAAACTCCTCTAAATGTTCATATTTTGAACTCTTCCCATGAAGAATGTTTTTCTCGTGCCACAAATGTTCTTAATGGCATCTAAAATGGTGAATCCTTTCCAGAAAGTTTTCAGTTTACTTTGCTCAGATCCATCAGAGGAGCACTATCAATGGCAGCCATAGCCTTACAAAATACATTTCTTAATAAGACATGAAAACCGAAATTACTATTTGATTCATAGACTACAGAATGGATGTTGTGTTAGCAGGTGTGAAAACACCATTAGTATCATTGTACATTTCCATCAGAGAGAGCTGTTGGGTGACCAGGTGCTTTGTCAGTGAGCAGTAAGGAGTCTTTTTTCTGAGTAGTAGGTCTCAACAGTGGTCTTAAAATATGCAGTAAACCATGATGTTAAAAGATATGCTGTCATCCAGGTTTTATTATTTCACTTACAGAGCACAGAGTAGATTTAGCATAATTCTGAAAGGTCCTAGATTTTCAGGGCCTTTCAGAATTATGGCAAATGAGCATTAGCTTCAACTTCAAGTTATCAGATGCGTTAGCCCTGAAGAAGAGAATCACCCTGTCCTTTGAAGCTTTGAATCCAGGCATTGACTTCTCCTCTCTAGCTATGAAAAGTCTTAGATGGCATCTTCTTGCAATAGAAGGCTGTGTCATTTACATTGAACATCTGTTGTTTTGTATAGCCACCTTCATGAATTATGTTACCTAGATCTGGATAACTTGCTGCAGCTTCTGCAGCATACTTGCTGCATATCCATACTTGCTGCTTCACCTTGCACTTATATTATGCAGACAGTTTTTTTCCTTAAACCTCATGAACCAACCTCTGCTAGCTTTAAACTTCTCTTCTGCAGCTTACTCACCTCTCTCAGCCTTCACAGAATTGAAGAGAGTTAGGGCTTTACTCTGGATTAGGTTTTGGATTAAGGGAATGTTGTATCTAATTTGCTTTTCTGTCCGGACCACTAAAACTTTCTCCATATCAGCAATAAGGCTGTTTTGCTCTCTTCTCATTCATGCATTCATTAGAGTAGCAATTTTCATTTCCTTCAAGAACTTTTCCTTTGCATTCACAACTTGGCTGTTTGGCACGGGAGGTCTAGCTTTCAGCCTGTCTCGCTTTCAATATGCCTTCCTCACTAAGCTTAGTCATTTCTAGCTTTGATTTAAAGGAGAGATGTATGATTCTTCCTTTCACTTGAACACTTAGAGGTCATTATTGGGTTATCAGTGAGCTTAATTTCAGTATTGTTGTGTCTCAGGGAATAGGGAGGCCCAAGAGGAGGGAGAGAGGTGGAGGAGGGGAACAGCTGGTCAGTGGAACAGTCAGAACACACACAACATTGATTCACTTTGCTGTCTTATATGGGTACAGTTTGTGGTGCCCCTAAACAATTACAGTAGTAGCACCAAAGATCACTGATCACAGTTCACCGTAACAAATATAATAATAAAGTTAAAAATATTGCTAGAATTACCAAAATGTGACACAGAGATATGAAGTGAGCAAATGCTAGTGGGAAAATGGCACCAATAGACTTACTTGATGCAGAGTTGCCACAAACCTTCAGTTTGGAAAAACAAAACACACAGTCTCTGTGGAGCACAATAAAACAAAGTGCAATAAAATGAGGTGTGCCAATACTTTTCTGACTACTTGACCCAGCCCTATCTATTAGGAGTTTTTCCATTGTTCTTGGCCCTGTGAGAGTTCTGGGAATTGTTCTACTTGCTTCTTTCCAAGGTTCTTTCCCCACGTTTCCTTGTATGTATGACTGATCAGAAATAATCTGAAGAGGAGGATTATCCAGATCTGTGAAGCTCTCTCTATGGAGCTCTCTTCTCCCTGGTACTCTTACCTGTGAGTTTTAGACACCCTGGATTTCCTGAGTTCTCATCTTTCTCCTTACCTTAGATTGTTGGGCTTTCTTTATCCAACTCCCTCTGCTGCAGCCTGGAAACCTTTTCCAGGCAGTAGCTGGGTCATTTATGGGACTCACTTCATTTGTTTTTCTTCTCACAAGGATCACTGGTTTTGCTCAGTCTTTCTTCAATATCTAAAAATCATTTTTTTCTTCTTTGTCTAGTTCTCTAGTTTTAAGGCAGGAGAGTTCTGTCCTGGTTGGAAACCATTGCATATATAAGGAAAGCTGTTGGTATTCTAAAATACTATTAATTATCTTGTGTGCCTGAATATTGAGGTGTGGCCATCCCAAAAGGCTTATATTTGAGACCTTCTAAAGTTACTCCTATTACAGGGTAATTTCTAAATTATTTATCACACAAATGACTGTTTAAGAACACATTGGCTTGAAATGCCCTTAGTGCAAGTTTGGGTGTTTATAGAAGATGCAGCGAGTGTAGAATTAAACACAGATTAAATAATCATGGTTGAATATGACCTTAAAAATTGTCAAGTGTTGGATATTATATACAAGTTCTTTTTGAAAGATTAGAAAGTATACTTGGGGCACCTGGGTGGCTCAGTTGGTTAGGCATCCAACTCTTGATATCGGCTCAGGTCATGATCCCAGGAGCGTGGGATCAAGCCCCACATCAGGTTCCATGCTGAGTGTGGAGACTGCTTGAGATTCATTCTCCCTCTCCCTCTCCCTCTCCCTCTTTTTCTCTCTCCCTGTGCCTCTCCCCTGCTCATGCTCTCTTTCTAAAGAATGACATGAAAAAATAAAAGGTACACTGATGAGTATTAGTAAGTGGTTATATAATAAAGATTATAATGGGTACTTACAGAACAAATGGAAGAAATTGTCTATTATGTGAATTAGTACTAATAGTGATTTGAGATAAAATATCAGGTGACATTTAATACACAAACTAAAAAAATGCAGCATCTAGGGGCACCTGGGTAGCTCAGTCAATTGAGCATCTGACTCTTTTTTTTTTTAAGTTTATTTATTTATTTTGAGAGCGAGAGAGCACGCAGGAGGGGCAGAGAGAAGGAGAGAGAGAGA
This sequence comes from Lynx rufus, assembly GCF_022079265.1. Classification (NCBI taxonomy): domain Eukaryota; kingdom Metazoa; phylum Chordata; class Mammalia; order Carnivora; family Felidae; genus Lynx; species Lynx rufus. Next base: position 86,049,919 of record NW_025814867.1, read on the forward strand.
GAGAGAGAAAGAGAGAGAGAGAAAATCCCAAGCAGGCTCCACACCCTCAGCACAGAAACCAGTGTGGGGCTTGAACTCACTAACTGTGAGATCATGACCTGAGCCAAAACTGGGTAGGCTTAACCTGCGGAGCCACCCAGGCACCCCAAGAGTCTGAGTCTTGATTTCAGCTCTGGTCATGATTCCAGGGTCAGGGGATTGAGCCCTGCATTGGGCTCCACGCTAAGCGTGGAGCCTGCTTAAGACTCTCTCTCTCCCTCTGCCCCTCTCCCCTCTTCTCTCTCTCTCTCTCTCTCTAAAATAAAACAACCAACCAAAAAAGTGCAGCATCTAAACAACTTAGAAGTGAAATTGATATTTGAGGTCAGAATAATTAGGTGATTCAACAAGTATTATAATGATGACCCTAACATTTAAGGTGAATATGAAGACTTTGACTGTAATTGTTTTCTTAGTATGTGAGTGGAATAAAATATTTTCAACATATTATTTTAATAATATGTGTTGTTAAATGTATGTATTAATTGAGTCAATTTAAAATGGATATTTGGTTATTTATATTCATATAAGCTTAGGGGCACCTGGGTGGCTCAGTCAGTTAAGTGCGCGACTTTGGCTTAGGTCATGATCTCACGGTTCGTGAGTTTAAGCCCCATATTAGGTTCTGTGCTCATAGCTCAGAGTGTGGAGCCTGCTTCAGATTCTGTGTCTCCCTCCCTCTCTCTCTCTGCTCCTCCCCTGCTCATGCTCTGTCTCTCTCTGTCTCTTAATAATAAATAAAATGTTAAAAAAATTTATATTCTTGGGGCGCCTGGGTGGCTCAGTCAGTTAAGTGTCTGACTTCGGCTCAGGTCATGATAATCATGGTCTGTGAGTTCGAGCCCTGTGTTGGGCTCTGTGCTGACAGCTCAGAGCCTAAAGCCTGCTTCAGATTCTGTGTCTCCCTCTCTCTCTGGCCCTCCCCATTCATGCTCTGTCTCTGTATCAAAAATAAATAAACATTAAAAAAATTTATATTCTTATAAGCTTATATTTGATCTGGCAAAACTGTTTTAAATAGTTTTTACTGGGAAAATGGGGTATTTTCAGGGTCATTTCAGAACTCTTTAATTTTGTAATCTATAATTTAGATATCAGAAAGGCTGTTCATTAATTCAGCAAATTACATTCTGGTCACCAGGTGCTAGGGATAAAGTGGTAAATACATGAGAAGTTCTTGAGTCGTGCCTCAGTGGAGCTTAGAATCCAATGAATTCAGAAATTGAAGCATAGGAATTTTATAAGTAGAAGGATTTAGAAACCACTGAAATTTTTTGTTTTATAAAAGGGGAAATTGAGACCCCCCCCCACTCCCTTCAAAAAGAAAATGACTATTTAAACTCACATATCCTGTTTATGACTCTTAGTATAGTGATTTCAACCTCCACGGTTATGAATGACGTCTGCCAAACTTAGGAGTGTGTTCTGTCCGGGCTAGACTATTTTAGATACAATAAAAATTTCAAATAAATTTCAGAACACTGAGAGAGAAACCAGCTCAAGAGTTTCACACACCTCTTTATTTTCTTTCATAGAATGCAGTTCCTAGTCAGTACTTAGATATTATCTACATTGTTTGCAGTATTTTTCCTAAAGATGATAAACTTTATTTGAGGAGTCATTAGCCTTGAGTGGGCTTTACTCTTTCATATTGAGAGCAAAGATTGTTGGGGTGGTAGGATTGGAAGAAGGGGCTACTCTCAGTCTCAAACCAAACATGTAATTTCTAGACTATTTATTCTGCACAGGGGAGAGGATATGGTGGCCCATAATGAAATTTATTTCTACCCACCCCAGGCCTTACAGCTACATGTATATATGCATATAGATTTATAGCTATAAGTGACATTTATTGAGCACTTAACAAAGTTGGCAGTATTTTTTAGTGCTGTGCACGTATTATTTAATTTAATCCTTGCAATAGTCCTGTTCGACTGTTTAAGGTCAACTTTCACTAGATCTATCTCAGGTATATCCTGTTAGACTCGAAACAAAAGGCTATCAGCTGATAGCCAATCAGTAATAATAATGATGCTTATTAGGTGATAGATGTAAGTGATATACATGCATTAACTCTTTCTCATAACCCTCATAGTGAAAGTTGCTTGATGCAGCCCACAATACTTGAAACATTAGGAATAGGAGTCGGGGTATAAGAGGCAAATGGGAACAGTTTAGTAATTTGAATTTGAGGTTATTCATAATACCTGTAGACCATGAGGAAACCTTGTGGACAGAAATTCCAGGTAGTTCTCTTCTTTGCTGTACATTTTTATTTTATTTATTTATTTATTTATTTTAAAAATTTTAATTTTTTTTTTTTTTTTTGAGACAGAGCATGAACCGGGAAGGGGCAGAGAGAGAGAGAGGGAGACACAGAATCTGAAGCAGGCTCCAGGCTCTGAGCTGTCAGCACAGAGCCTGATGTGGGGCTCGAACTCACGGACCTTGAGATCATGACCTGAGCTAAAGTCAGACGCTCAACCAACTGAGCCACTCAGGCGCCCCTTTACTGTACATTTTTAAAGGGAGGCAGCAAGCTTATGAGACTGAAAGCAGGTTGCATCCCTCTGTCTTGTCCCCTGTCAGCCTGTCAAGCTCTGTTTTCAGTGATCTTGAGGACAAGACATGAATTCACAAAGTTAGGCTACTTCTAAATTTAAAACTAAGTCTTCTTGAGGAGTTTGAAATGCTACATAGTTATAATTATCTTTTTGTGGTGGTAATTTTTTAATTTTTATTTTTGTAAGGGATTAGTGAAGTGAATTTATTAGTAGGGCACTAAAGTTAAAATCTGGTTTCATTGGTAAATTTTTTTTTTTTTTAGTAAAGTGAGAAGAGGTAAGTTTTAGAAATAATATTTTAGATAGACCATTTTGTTCTTCCTTCTCCCCTTCTCAAATAAACCACATGGAATATTCCATTCATTACTGCCTGAGAAAGTCATTACTTTGCAAGCTGCAGTTGCTGAAATGGTTTAGTGGAAGAAATGTTTGCTTGCATTTTTTTTTTAGTGATTTTTTTTTTTTTGGTAGTTGTTTTTTTGAATATCCAAACTGTAGCAAGCAAGAAGCAGATTTAAATTTATATCGGGGAAACCTCTTTGTGGAACATTTCATCAGATGACTCCTTGTCAACCTCATATCTTGGAAAGAGGGATTAATGAAATAGCATCTGAAGCAGCAGTGAACTCTTGTGGAATAAACTCTGACATCTTCCACGGTGTTTTGTGGGATAATTTCAAGTTCTTCAGATTCAGATTACATAAAGAAGATTGTAGGACACGTGACACATTCTGGTTTCTTGTATTTCAGATATAGAAAAATTGATACCTCTAAGAATGGATCCTGGAGAGATCTTGTTACAGTTATAACTTTTTATCTATGGTTTTATCTCACAACTTTATTTTTAATTTTATTTTTAATTTTTTTATTCATAGAGGAATTTAAAATAGTTTGCAATAAACTGCTTTATGTATAAAATATTGTAATGGTAAAGTAATGGATTGCCTGTGCATTGTAACCACAAAGGTAAGATATAGTATGCTTTCTCCATTTCGTTGTTAGTGACAGAATGTGAGAGACCTTTTTGTTCATAATGTATTTTGAAAACAAAGTGTAACATTGTTCTATATTTGAAAATAGATATTTGAAACCATGTGATGCTTAAGTTATATCCTTTTAGAAAGGTAATATTCTGAAATGTGTTTTAGATACCTAAAAATAGTATATTGAATGGATATTTTTTTTCTCTGAGATCTCTAGGAAGCTTTTTTCCCTAGCAGCACAGATTTAAAAGGCCTTGATTATATTTAAATCTTGTAAATATATTCTGAAAGTTCTCCCCCTCTACTTTATTTTCTGCCCTAACATGTCATACTGGTTTAAAGTATAACTCATTTTGAGAACATTTTCTAGACTCTTCCATCAATTGCAAATATTTTTTCCAAGAATTAGAAAATAGTCCAGTTTTAATTGTGTTGCCTTTGGAAAGATGCTGATTTGGATTTAAAGTGATTAAACTTGTACAAGTCCTCCTTAAGGAAGTATGTGTTTTAAAGTCTGTTTTGCTCATTGTCCTCAAAGTACAGCATACTCTATTTAATCTCTAAGTTTGGTTTATTTCTGAGCACCAATTTGTGGACATTGTGTGATTGTGTAAGATTCCGGATGCTTACATTTTCAATTTATACATTGGTTTTTATGGAATAATTTACTTTGTTATTTCTGTGCACTTGACAGTGATTGTTAGACAAAATTATTGAATTTTAAAATTATGTTCAGTAATAAGAGTAAGTGAATTTGTAGATTCTTAAAGTATGCTATTCCTGTATAGTGAACTATTTCTCACAAAAGGATAAGTGAGAAATTTATGAAAATTAATTTTGTTTGCTTGTTGCTCACAGAGTTAAAGTTCGAACAGTAGGAGCTTTAATCAGATACAAACATGTCCATTATCTGGTCCTGTCCTCTTCATAAGGGGATGTCTTCTGTGTACCCCTAAGTAAAATGTCTTATTAAATATTCTTGAAGAATATGTAGAGAGCAGTAAGCCTGAAAAACAGGCTTTGGGTTTTTTTTCCCTCCATGAGTTCTTTTCATGGTTGTCTGTGGTTCGTTCTCTTGTGATTTACCTTTATCACCTCATTCATTTGGTTTTTATTTCTGTTATTTTAGCCAGGTTATTTGAAATGATCTCTCTCTTCTTTCAGTCCTATCCTTCTTAATAAAAAGTTTTTGCATTTGACCCTTTTTAAGCAAAAGAGAGCTGCTATTGTCAAAAAAAAGTTGTGTAGAATCAATATCATAAAGTTTTTATAAATTTTCATTATGTAACTGTTAAAGCAAAAATAGAAAAAGATGTAGGTTGGAAATTAGGAAGCCTAAAATATTATTTGTAGTTACTTTTGAAAGAGCTAAATTAAAATAATTTCTTCTGTTATTAGAAATAAAACCCTTTGAACATTTAACTAGTGACTATAGCAGGAAGAGGAAAATTCTTAATTTTCTTTTCAACTAAATTGCTACAGTGTTTTCTCTCTTGGATCTTTTTTCTGATCTTTATACGGTTTTATATGTGGTTATAAAGTCTGACATATCGTTGATGTAATTCTATCATGTTAATACTAAAACACCTTTCCAAGTGAGATTTTTTTTCATCATCCGCCTCTCCTCTCTCCCACTTGTGTAGGCACGGTGAGCTAGGTAGGCTTGTTGCATCATTGCTACCATGGATACCCTTAAGAACAGGCATGTGGGTTGTGCTAAAGCAATGATGATTAGCTTTCTGGGTTTTTTTCCCCCCGTAACTATATGTTCTTCACAATGAAAACTCTTATTTTAAAACGTTTGCCAAATGACTAGGTTGTGAGATGTGATGACTAAATCATCACTGCTACTGAACTGCCAAATCTTGGCCTCTGTATACAGTAGTATTAATGTCGTTTACTAATTTAAGATGATCATAAATAGCTCTACATTCTTTTTCTGATTAATACATTTTAAACACAAATGTTTGTTTTGCCTCTAAGTGAAAAAAATGTACTTCCTCTTTGAATTTTTAAAAATATTGTTCTGAATTTAGATATTTTGCAGGGGACAAGATTCTAGTGAGCATTTCCATCATAGCAGTATTTATGATTATTGTTACATGTGAAAAGCACAAAATATTATAATTGAATAAATTACATAAAAATCTATGTATGTAATGTCTTTGTAAGAGATACTATTTTTGTGTTTGTAAATTCTTGTGTTCTAGCTTTGTAAATCTATGTCATTTGGGGTGGAGTTAATATTGTCAGGGAGCCAACAGACGAGTGTGGTTTTATCAGACTTCTTATCACCTAAAGGAGAATTAATTTGGAACATACAAGGTCCAACAAAGAGTGATTTGTTAGTATTGTTATATATGGTATGTTTTCTTTTGTTAGCAGTAAAGCACTATGTATAAACTACAGCTAAAGGCATTCATATTCTTTAGTTTAGAGGTTTCCCAGCTGTCTATTCACTTTGGAGAGAAGGGAGTTGCATAACTTTAGTACCAGAATTTCTTGCAGTGGAGTCATGTCTTTCCCATCTTTTGTTATACTGCTTCTTTATGAAATATAAAGGGATTTTCTCTATCTCTATTCCTTTAGGACCATTTAGCAGAAGTTTAGGTGGCAGGAGAAAGGCCTGAAAAGAAAAAAAAAATATCCTGTATGTTCTTGATTAGCCTTAGAAAGGAGACAAGGAACTTTCATATTTCAGGAGATTCTCTTATACTCAGTACCAGTTGTTATTTTATTATTTCACTTATGTAAAACTTGATGTCCATATTAATTGCTATTAAGGCGATATTTGAGTCAATTTATGCAGTTTTAGAGATTTCTTCAATTAAGGATTGCCAATACATATGTTTTAGGAACCACAAATCACGTTTTCATTATTTTTGTTAACAGGTTTTTTTTTTCAATTCTTTTGAGGCATTTCCTCCTTTGAGATCTTAATGCATAATAATGTCCTCTGTTTGCAAGTTCTTACCACCAAATCTTACCGTCCCTTCAGATTCCACCTTAACACACGACTTCCTCAAGAAAGCCTTCCTTAATGCCCCAGATTAAATAAGTTTCCTCTACTTCTGTAAGTCTTTGTAACACATGCAGTATCATATATTTGCGTGGTTATTAATGTATGTTTCTCTCACTGGATGATAATCTTTACAAGTTAAGATTTTTTTCCTGCAGGGTATCTTGGATGCCCAACCAATTGTCTGAATATCTGCTGACAGTGGATACTCAGTAAATAATTGTTGAATGAATGAAGCTTTGGCACAGATGTTCCAAACTTGTGGATTTAAAAAGTACATATATATTTTTTTACTTTATAATAGATTTTAAGTCGTATTTTGAATATGGTTATATGTTGACAACCTGGAAAATTGTTACTAAAATTTATCTTTCTATATTTATAATGGATTCAAAAGCATCCAGAAAGTGGCCTATCTTCCCAGTGTTTTCCACCTTCTTTTTCTTAGTTTATCATGGGGATATAATGTATCATTATGTCTTGATACTTACTTGACTACTAGTCACTTATAAATATTTGACTGATTTTATATGTAAAGTGCATTTTCTTTGTGCTTTATACCTAATTTGGGAGAGACAGATCCTTTTCCATTTTATAGGACTTAACTTCTGTCTTTAGGCTGAAAATGTTAACTAACAACTTTAGCACTGTCCAATAGAACTTTATGCAATGATAGAAATGTTGTATATTGTCCAATCCACTAGCACATGAAATGTGGCCAATTTGACCAAAGAGGAACTTAATTTTAATTTTAAATGATTTAAACAGACTTAGATTATTGATCTGTAACAACTTTTTTCATATAATGGCCAACCCTTCACTTATTTACTCCCCCTGAATTTTTTAAACATTTTTCTTGAGTGGGAAATAAACTCACATATTTGTCAAAATAAACTCAGGAATCAAAACTATCACTAAAGAGTTTATTTAGCTATGTCTCACTTCTGTCCTTTCTCCCCTAGTCCCCATAAGAAACTTTTTATTTGTTTCTATTTATCTTGAATGTTTTTATTTCTCCCTTACGCAACAGGTTGTGTGATTTTCATGTTTTTACAATCTTATACCCCTTGCTGGTTTTACTTATAATACCCTGAAGTTCTCCATTTTAGTACACAAAACTTCTCCTCATTCATTTTTACAGAACTACATTATTTTATCCTGCGGGTATATCATGGTTTCTTTAACCGAATGTGAACTTTTAATTAAATGTCGTGTAACAACTGGTTCTGATTGGAGAAAGATAAAAGATAGATCCACACCTAATACTGTATATCATGAGAAATTCCAAATATTCACAAGATATAAATGTATTTTTGCTGGGCACTGAAGTTCTTTATTTTACTGTTATAAACTGTGCTTCAGTAAACACCTTTGTATGTATGTCATGTTTGTGCAGGTACATCTGTATGACACAGGATTGCTGCTTTAGAGAGTAAATGCATTTGTAATTTTAGTAACTGTTGTCAGACTCTGCTCCATTGAAATTGTGCCATTTTGCATTCCCACCAGCAATGAATCAGAGTGATTGTATCCTTGCAACTTTGTTGATGGAATGTATTTTTAAATTTTTGCATTTTTGCCCATTTGTTGGGTGAGAGATGGTATATAAGTGTGGTTTTAATTTGCATTTCTCATATATTCAAGCAAGATTTATTATATTTTATAGTTTTTCTGTTGGGCTGTTGGTCTTTCTCTTAATTTTTAGGAGCTCTTTACATAATAAGGAGATTAGTCTTAATCTGTGGGCGGTCTGTGATATGAGTTGCAGGGTTGTCTCCCCTCCCTTTCTTTTCCCTCCCTCCTCCTTACCTCCCCCCCCCCCTCTTCTGTAGAATTTCACTTAAAAAGTTTTGCACCATTTGAAGATTATCCTGATGTACAATGTTGGAACCATTTTTCCACTGGTTACCCATTTATTCCAGTGTTGTTTATTTAAAAAATCCATATTTACCCCCCACTGAATTGAGATGCCATTTTTTGGCAAATAAATTTGTCTATTTGTGGACAGTTCTGTTTCATTGGTCTGTCCATTCATGAACCAACTTGACAATGTTTTACTTATTGAAGCTTTTTAGTTTACCTTAACATCTAATATATTCCTCTCATTGATCTCTGTTTTTGTAGCTTATCTTAAAAAGGAGGTAAGGAGCATTCCTGTTTGTTTTTCTGAATACATCTTAGAATCAACTTACCTTGCTAAGAAAAGAAACTTACCTTGCTCTAAATAAGTATTGCACCTTAAGAAATGTTTCTAGACCGGAAGAGGGAGGCAGGAAAGCTGGTCAAGTTTATCTCTGACATACCTTCCCAACTATTTATAAATTCCTAGTAAGAGACTAGGCAGTAGTCTTGATTACTGAGCCTGGGGAGTAGAATTTCAAATTCATCTCTTAGAATTCTAAACAGTTGGTTTTGTTTAATCAAATGCACATTTTACCTGTTTCATAAATTTTCTTAGCCCTTTGCTCCATGACTTTACCAGTTGACTAAAGTTACCTGCCTTCTGACTGAATGAAATAGATTTATTTCTAGTGCCAACTCTGGTTGGTGTTGGATGCCCACAAATCTTTCTGTATTGAGAATTCTAACAGGCTAAAGGAAAGAGTGCTGTCTTTTCTATGGCTGAGGAATTGGAGAAGTGTGAGGCACGTAGCAGAATAAGGGTATCATTTGTATTTAAAATATTTTGAAAATCCTTACACATTATTGAATGATCACCTGATAGCATTTAAAATGACTCCGTTATTTGGATGTCTTATAAGTTATTTAATCAGTAAACATTTGAATTATTTCTATTTTTTTCCGCTTAAAATGGTGTACTTGATGCTTAATCTCTAAACATAACCATGATTCTTATGTGAGGAATTTCTAGTTTAAAAGGTGGGCATTTTCAGTGTTTTCATAAATACTGCCACAATTTCTACTTTATCACCTTCATACTTTTCCCAGTTAAAATGCCCTATTTTACATTAAATGTATTTTCACTAATTGTTTCCCCATTTAACATCTAGAAAGCCTCATTACAGCTCCCAATCTTATGATTGATCATATTCATATTCATATTGATCATATTGATCAAATTCAATCAAATGATTGAATTTCTTTGAACTATTTCACCTTTTCTTTAATTTTTAGTATCCAGTCAGTGTTCACCTGGGATTCACCTTATTTGAGATCTTCTGAATTGGAATAATAAAAATTGCTTTCAAGTAGTACCCTTTTACAGTTGGGCTTTCAAACAAATGAGGATAACTAAGACTTATGTTTTTCTTATTTTGTCACTCTCAGAATTTCTTGGGGTCTTCATTCTGTACCAGTCACTCAACTGAAATTGTGTCACTTACTCTCTGAGCAGAGAGTAAAGGATGATATTTAAGAGCTCAGGCTCTGGAGACCTTTGAGGTTGTAGGCCTAACACTTGTTTCCTGGACAAGTCACTTAATCCTTCTGTGTTTCAATATCCTCATCTCTAAAATGGGGAAAATAATGGTACCTACTTTATAGGACTGTTAAAGATTAGTTGAGCTAATACTTACTTGTCAAATGTGTGAAATGACGACTACCACATAGTAAGACTTTACTAATTGTTAGACCTTTTTTATTTTTTTTAATTTTTTTTTGTTAGACCTTTTTAATAAGTTTTATTAAATAGTAATAAAATGTATAATAACCTGGTTGGACAGAACGGTCTTTTCTGAATCATTCTGTTTGTCTTTGATACTGTTGGTTTTCCCTCTTTTATAATTTCTGTTCCTTGCCTTTTTATGGGTAGTGTTCTGGTTCTTCTTATTACGTAGTAGATGGTTAGATACAGCTCTATCATTACAGCATTCTGGAAATAGGAGTAAAAGGAAAATGAAAAAGGGTGAGATTTGAAGACATTTCTACTCATGCCTGTTTCTCCTTTATCTCCCTCTTCTTTTGCTGCTTGAATATTAGAGTTATGTTAATGCTTGGTCTTTGGAGACAGCTTGCTAAATTTTGGGGTTGCCAAAAGTTCATGATTGTAATAACTGGTACTTCTTTTGGTGATTAGTGTGTAGCCAGCCATCTTATATATAGATAGAGGAAAAGGAATTGTTCATATGTGGAAATAGATACTTATTTGTGATTCCAATGTCTATTCAGCAAGTATTTGTTTTAACTAGATAACTGATAGAGTGATAGGAGATAAATCACCAGAGAAATGTTGAATTGTTGGCTTATCTTTGTTTAGGAATTACGAATAGAAAATTTAGCTTCTTTGGGTGAAACAACAGTCTTTTATTTAAATGCTCATATTTCTATGTCAGGGCACTTTTAGTTGTGCTAGGTTGTATTAAAATTGTATGTTAGCCAGCAGCTTTGAACGGGGTGTTGTGAGACCTTTTAAAAGAAAGTCCTCGTACATAGATTTCAGATTTTTTAGATTTTTAAAGCTAAATTTTAATAGTGAATAGAAATGCTGCCCTCTGCTGTTTGCTAATTGTTTTACTGCCAGGTAAAAATGTTCAGTAACATTAAATATGTTCGTTGTCATTTGGCCTTTAGAAAAACTTGGATCCTGGAACAAAGTTTAGCTTAGTCTTAGCTTCTCACTTTTTGTGGTGAGCTTTAAGAAGTTGCTAGATTGATTCTCTATGGTTGTGTGATTCAAAGTTTGTGTTGATAGCTTATAAGCAAACTAAAAATAAATTCTGTAGGTAAAGGGGTGCCTGGATGGCTCAGTCGGTTGAGCGTCCGACTTTGGCTCAGGTGTTGATCTCACATTTCATAGGCTCTGTGCTGACAACTTGGAGCCTGGAGCCTGCTTCAGATTCTTTGTCTTCCCCCCTCTCTCTTTCCCTCCCTCCCTCCCTCTCTCTCTCTCTGCCCTTTGCCCACTTGTGTGTGTGTGCACTCTCCCTCCCTCAAAAATAAATAAACATAAAAAAATTCTATAGGTAAAGATAATTTTTCTAAAATAATCATTGTTTTAATTTATCTTATGTTATTTAACGTGCTTGAAATTTTGTTTTTTTAGAGTTTTTTTTTAATGTTTTATTTATTTTTGAGAGCACAAGCAGGGAAGAGGTAGATAGAGGGGGACAGAGGATCCAAAGCAGACTCTGTACTGACAGCAGCAAACCCGATGTGGGGTTTGAACTTATGAACTACAAGATCATGACCTGAGCCGAAGTTTCGATGCTCAACCAGCTGAGCCACCCAGGTGCCCCGTATTTGAAATTTTAATCAGTATTGAATAGGGATGTAAGATCTCTGTGTGTTTACTAAAAGGCACTGCCTAAACAATGGTGATACAAATTTTAACTTGGATTTCATGGGTTGTTTTTTTTTTTTACTATAAAATTGAAGGGATTAGAAGAGATGATTTTTTTAACTTGTTTTATTTTTTATTTTTTTAAATTTACATCCAAATTAGCACATAGTGCAACAATGATTTCAGGAGTAGATTCCTTAGTGCCCCTTACCCATTTAGCCCATCCCCCCCCCCAATCCCTAGTAACCCTCAGTTCTCCATATTTATGAGTCTCTTCTGTTTTGTCCCCCTCCCTGTTTTTATATTATTTTTGTTTCCCTTCCCTCATGTTCATCTGTTTTGTCTCTTGAAGTCGTCATATGAGTGAAGTCCTATGATTTTTGTCTTTCTCTGACTAATTTCACTTAGCATAATACCCTCCAGTTCCATCCGCATAGTTGCAAATGGCAAGATTTCATTCTTTTGGATTGCCGAGTATATATATATATACCTCCATTGTATATATATAGCACATCTTCTTTATCCATTCATCCATTGATGGACATTTGGGCTCTTTCCATACTTTGGCTATTGTTGATAGTGCTGCATGTGTCCCTTCGAAACAGCACACCTGTATCCCGTGGGTAAATGCCTAGTAGTGCAATTGCTGGGTCGTAGGGTAGTTCTATTTTTAGTTTTTGGAGGAACCTCCATACTGTTTTCCAGAGTGGCTGCACCAGCTTGCATTCCCACCAGCAGTGCAAAAGAGATCCTCTTTCTCTGCATCCTCGCCAATATCTGTTGTTGCCTGAGTTGTTAATGTTAGCCATTCTGACAGGTGTGAGGTGGTATCTCACTGTGGTTTTGATTTGTATTTCCCTGATGATGAGTGAGAAGAGATTATCTTTTTTTAAAAAATTTTTTTTTTCAACGTTTATTTATTTTTGGGACAGAGAGAGACAGAGCATGAACGGGGGAGGGGCAGAGAGAGAGGGAGACACAGAATTGGAAACAGGCTCCAGGCTCCGAGCCATCAGCCCAGAGCCTGACGCGGGGCTCGAACTCCCAGACCGCGAGATCGTGACCTGGCTGAAGTCGGACGCTTAACCGACTGCGCCACCCAGGCGCCCCAAGAGATGATCTTTAAGGTTCCATTTAGCTTTGTTTTGCCGAATAGTTACTATATATGTAGTACTGTACTATATATAAAATAGACACGGACATGGAAAAACAAAGATGATTAGTATTCCTCTTGCTTTAGGTCGAGGGCCAGCCAGTGGGCCAAATCGTGCACATTTATTTATTTATTGTCATGGTTGCTTTTGTGCTATAGCAGCAGAGTTGAGCAGTTGCAACTGAGACCATATGACTTGCAAAACTGAAAATATTTACTGTCTGGCCCTTTACAGAAAATATTTGCTGACTCCTGCCCCAGAGGAGCTTCTGTTCTAATGGGGAAGATAAATATCTAAAAAGATGATTTTGAGTTGGTGTTTATAAAGGACACGTAGAAAAAATGTCAGGAGTAGTTTAAATAAAGTTAGCATGCAATAAAAAATAAATGCTTTCATCATTAGCACCATTCCCCCAGTTCAGTAGTGTATTAATACCTTCTAGTAATTCCTAGAGATTCTCGTTTATCAGCCATTATTAGGTATCCTGTTTCATAGCCTTGTTATCATCATCGCCATCACTATCACCATCATTATTATGACTTTCTTTTGTAAAATACACAAATCTAAGTATGCATCTCCATGCCCTTTTAGAACTGTGATCACTTCCCACATAAAGATGTAAGACATTTCCAGTATCCCAGAAGACTCCCTTTTGCTCTCTACAAAACAGTACACCCTCCCTGGAGGTAATCCTCTTTCTGGCCTGTATCACTGTAGATTAGTTTTGCACATATTATAAATGTAATCATGCATTGTATATTGTTGTTTATGGCTTATTTTCCTTAGCATCTATGTCACTGTGCTTGTCAGTAATTTGTTCCTTTTTATTGCTGTATAGTATTCCGTTGTGTGAATATACTACAATTTGTGTATCTTTTATTATGAGAATTTGGGTTGTTTCCATTTAGGAGCTGCTATGAATAAAACTGCTTTGAACACTTTTGTACAAGTCTTTTTGTGGATATATGCACTTAATTCTTTTGGGTGTGTATATATATACCTAGGAGATAGAGGGGGAGGAATCAAAGACATTTGCACCTGCATTATAAGTTTGACTAGTCCTGTGCTCCATTACAAAGTGGTAACATGACATTTCTTCATAAACCCTGTGACTAAGATAACTTATATCTTTTGTCTAAATCAAATAGGATTTATCTATGATGTCAACTTTGGTTGATACTGGGTGTTTAAAGGTCTTTGCTGAGAGAATTCTGATAACAGGTTGAAGGAAAGAGTACTGACATCAATTTAGTAGTCTTTGTCATGGATGAGGGATTGGAGAAGGGTGGAGGATTTGATAGAACAATGAAATCATTTGTATTTAATATATTTTGAAAATTCTTTTATGCCATTGAGTACAGTTCTACAGGATTTAAAATTACTTTTTGTTTAAAAAAATTACTTCATTGTTTTGATTATGTCATGACTTCCTTAATTTCATTTAATATACTTTTCACTTTTAGAATGTCTGTTTGCTTTTTTGGAAATTTCATTTTTCTTTTTAAATTCATTATTGCTCCCCTTTGTATATCCTTTCCTCTGTGTTGTTATTTTATATATTTAAAATTGCCATTTTTGTCCTCTTATGCTAGTTTAATGTCTATCTTATCTTTGGCTGTACTGTGGGTCTGCTTTTCATTGTTCTTTTCTTTATGAACAATAAAATTTTTCTGATTCTTCTCATATCTTGAAGTTTTCATTGTGTGCTTTACATAGTGTGTAAAAAAAACGCATTAAGATTAAGACTAAACCCTTGTTCTTTACCTTTCAAGAAGATAGAATGAAACTAATCAATTAGGAGTTGAGTTTATTTAGGGCTTGGTTGCTACATTAGTTACTTTTAGCTCACTTCTGTAAGAGTGAGAACAGTTCTGTGTCTTTAATAGGTCCTTGCCACCAGCAGGACTTTAGGATATAAAACCTTTGAGACTATAGAGATATTTCACTGCTTTTCTAGCAAGACTCCCCATTATTATTTCCATTTTTTCTTAAACTTTTTATTTTGTGATGATTATTGATTCATGTGGTTGTAAGAAATAATACAGAGATCTCATGTGCCCTTTATCCAATTTCCTACAATGGTAACCATAGTATAGTATCACTAACCAGGGTATTACACATTAATACAGTCAAAATACAGAACATTTCCATCACCACAGTGATCCCTCAGTTGCTTTTTTTTCTAGCTGTAGCCACTTCCCTCCTGCCCGCATCCCCTTCTTAATTCACAGCAACTACTTATCTGTACTCCATTTAAAAATTTTGTCATTGCAAGAATTTTATGTAAGTGGAATTATAGGTATAGAACCTTTTGGAATTGGCTTTTTTAAGACTCAGCATAATTTTTTTGGAGATTCATCCAGAAAATGGTTGTTGCATATATCAATAGTTTGTTCCTTTTTGTTGCTGAGTGCTACTCCATGATAGGGATGAAGCACTGTTTAACCATTCACCTGTTGAAGGATATTCAAGTTTTTCCAGTTTTTGGCTATTACATATAAAGCTTCTGTTAAACATTCATGCATAGGTTTTTGTGTGAACATAAGTATGCATTTCTCTGGGATAGATACCCAGGAGTGCAAATTGCTTAGTCATTTTGCAGTTTGTATATTAATTTTTTTTTAATAAACTACTAAACTGTTCTCCAGGGTAGCTGTACCATTTTACATTCCCATCAACAATGTGTGAATGATCCAGTTTCTCTTGTCAGCATTTTGTGTTGTCACTATTTTTTTATTTTAGCCATTTTCATAGGTGTGTAGTGATATGTCATTGCATTTTTAATTTACGT
The DNA here is from genome assembly GCF_022079265.1 of Lynx rufus. Taxonomy (NCBI): domain Eukaryota; kingdom Metazoa; phylum Chordata; class Mammalia; order Carnivora; family Felidae; genus Lynx; species Lynx rufus. The sequence continues at coordinate 86,065,708 of NW_025814867.1, forward strand.
TTTCCTAATGGCTAATGATATTGAACATTATTTCATGTGCTTATTTGCTTCATATATTTTTCTTGGTGAAAAATCTTTTCATGTCTTTTGCCCATATTCTAATTGGATTTTTTTTTCTCTTGCATTTGAGAGTTCTTTACATATCTAGTATGCTAGACATTTGTCAGTATGTCATTTGCAAACATTTTCTCCCAGTCTTTGCTTGTCTTTTTCCACTTTTCGTCTTCTAATCAGGGTCTTTTATGGAGCAAAAGTCTTTAATTTTGATGAAGTCCAGTTTGTTAACTGATGCTTTTTTCTTCATGGGTCATACTTTTGGTAGCAAATCTAAGAAATCTTTGCCTGGCCCCAGGTCCTGAAGATTTTCTTTTTTAAAATAAGTCCATGATTTATTTTGAGTTAGTTTTTGTATAAGATGTGGAACGTAGGTTGAGGTTCTTTCTTTTCCTTTCTCTTTTCTTTTCTTTTCTTTTGTTTTCTTTTCTTTTCTTTCTTTTTCTTCTTTTTTCCCTATATATGCCCACTTGTTCCACCACTGTTTATTGGGAAGGCACTCTTTCCTGCATTGAGTTGTTTTCACAGATTTGTCATAAATTGGTTGGGCATATGTATATAGATCTGTTCAGTTCCATTGATTTATGTGTTTATCTCACCACAAATACCACACACTCTTGATTATCGTAGCTACATATACGTTTCAAAACACTAATTTTATTTTTTTCAAAATTGTTTTGGCTGTTCTAGTTTCTTTGCCTTCCAAATAAGTTTTATAATAGTTTACAAAATATCTTGAGATTTTGATAGGATTTTAATTGTGTTAAATCTGTATATCAATTTGGTGAATATTGACATCTTCACTATGTTGATGGAGTCTTCCAATCTGTGGACATGATATGGCTATTTAACTTACTGTTGATTTCTTTCATCAGTGTTTTGTAGCTTTCAGTGTACAAGTCTGGTACACTTTTATTAGATTTGCAAAGTAGTGTGTTATTTTTGTTTTGAATGATTGTAAATTATACTGTATTTTAAATTTCAATATTCACGTATTCATTGCTAGTATATAAAGTTGCAGTTGACTGTTGTATTTTTTATCTTGTATCCTGTGATCTCACTGAACTCACTAGTTCTGAGAGTTTCTTTGTAGATGATTTGAGACAACACTGAAAATTGGGACAATTTTATTTCTTTCTATTGTCTATGCCTTTATTTCCTTTTATTGCCTTACAGCACTGGCTAGAACTTCTAGCACTATGTTAAGTATGAGTAGTAAAAGCAGACCTCCTTCCCTTGTTCCCAATGTTAGGAGAAAAACATTCAATCTTTAATAATTAAGTGTAATACTTACTGTAGGGTTTTTTTTGTAGGTGCTCTTTTTCAAGTTGAGCAAGTTTGCCTCTATTCCCTTTTTTCTGAATTTTTATCATGAATGGGTGTTGGCTTTGTCAGATGTTTTTTCTGCATTGATTGGTATGATCATGTTTTTCTCCTTCAACCCATTAATATGGAGAATTACTCTAATTGATTTTTAAATGTTGAATCAGGCTTGAATTCCTGAAATATTGTCACTTAGTCATGGTGCATAATACTTGTATGTTGCTGAATTTTGTTTGCTAATATTTTGTTAAAGATCTCTGCATCTGTATTCATGAGGGTTATTGGTCTGTAGAGGATTTTTGGTACTGTCTTGTTTTTATTATCCGTATAAACTGGTTTTGTTATGAGAGTAACGCTAGCTTCATAAAATTAATTGGAAGTTCTCTTTTTTTGTTAGTGTTACTAGATGTTTGTCAGTTTTACTGAGTTTTTCACAGAACCAGCTCTTTGTTTCATTGATTTTTTTTTTTCTGTTATTCTGGTTTCAGTGTCATTGCTTTCTGCTTTTATCTTTATGTTTTCTTTCCTTCTGCTTGGTTTGTCTTATTTTGTTCTTTTTTCCCCTGTATTCTTGAGGTAGGAGCTTAGATTATTAGAGATTTTTTTCCCTCTTCTTAGATATGCATTAGTGCTATAAATTTCCCTGTCAGCATTATTTTAACTGTTTCTAACATATTTTGATAGGTTGTATTTTTATTTTCATTAATTACGGTGGATTTTTTTCACAATTGCTGCTTTCACTCTTGGATTATTTAGAATTGTGTTGTTTAGCTTCCAGGTGTTCGGAGATTTTTCCTGTTATCTTATTAATTTCTAGTTTAATTCCATTGTGGTCGGAGAACACACTATATATGATTACATTTCTTTTAAATTTGTTGAGATTTGTCTTATGACCAAGATATAGTCTATCTTTGTATATGTTCTGTGGGTCCTTGAAAGGATGTGTATTCTGCTAGAGTTCTGTAAATGTCTGTTAGATCCTGATTGCTGGTGGTGTTGTTGAGGCTTTATCTTTCCTGATTTTCTTTGTAGTTTTTATCATTTATAGAAAGAGGTTTGTTGAAGTCTCCAAGTATAGTTGGGATTTGTCAGCATCTCCCTACATTTGTCAGTTTTTGTTTCACACACATTGCATCTTTGTTGTTGGGTACACACACATTTAGATTTAGGATTGCTATGTTGTCTTGGTGTAATGACCTTGTTATCATTCGTGTAATGTTCATCTCTGATCTTTGTGTCTGTTTTTATGCCAATACTGTATTGTTATGGTGACTAAAGTTTTGTAATAGAGTTTGAAATCAAGATGCATGATCCCTCCAGCCTTGTTCTTTCTCAAGATTGCTTTGGCTATTCAGGATCTTTTGTGGTTCCATACAAATTGTAGGATTGCTTGTTCTGTTTCTGTGAGAATGCCTTTGGAATTTTGATGGCGATTTTACTGTATTTGTAGATTGCTTTGAGTAATATGGACATTTTGACAGTATTAATTCTTCTAATCCATGAGCACTGAATATTTTCCCATTTATCTGTGTCTTCTTCAGTTTCTTTCATCAATGTTGTATAGTTTTTAGTGTACAGGTCTTTCACCTGGGTTAAACTTACTCTTAGGTATTCATTTTGATGCAATTATAGATGTGTTTTTTCTTTCTTTTTAATTTTTATTTTTTTTAAAAAAAAAATTTTTTTTTTCAACATTTATTTATTTTTGGGACAGAGAGAGACAGAGCATGAACGGGGGAGGGGCAGAGAGAGAGGGAGACACAGAATCGGAAACAGGCTCCAGGCTCTGAGCCATCAGCCCAGAGCCCGACGCGGGGCTCGAACTCCCGGACCGCGAGATCGTGACCTGGCTGAAGTCGGACGCTTAACCGACTGCGCCACCCAGGCGCCCCTTTAATTTTTATTTTTAAGAGAAAGTACGGGGGAGGGGCAGACGACGAGGGAGACAGAGAATTGCATGTGGGGCTCGAACTCACGAACTGTGAGATCATGACCTGAGCTGAAACCAAGAGTTGGGATGCTTAACTGACTGAACCACTCAGGCACCCCTAAATGTGTTTGTTTTCTTAAATTCTCTTTCTGGTAGTTCATTGTAAGTGTACAAAAATAAAACATATACACTGCAACTTTATGGAATTTGTCTGTTCTAAGTTTTTTTGGTGGCGTGTTTAAGATTTTCTATTTATTAAAGCATGTTATCTGCAAATAGAGTTTTACTTCCTTTCCAGTTTAGATGCCTTTTATTTATTTATTTTTTTCCTTCTTAATTTTCCTGGCAAGGATTTTATTATTGTTTTTTTAATGTTTGTTTATTTTTGAGAGCAAGAGAGACAGAGTGAGAGTGGAGGAGGGGCAGAGAGAGAGGGAGACAGAATCTGAAGCAGGCTCCAGGCTCCGAGCTGTCAGCACAGAGCCTGACACAGGGCTCAAACTCACAGACTGCGAGAGCATGAGCTGAAATCAGAAGCTTAACAACTGGGCCACCCAGGAACCCCTGGCAAGGATTTTCATTACTATGTTGAATAACAGTGGTGAGGGTGGTCTTATTACCGATCTTAGGGGAAAAGCATTCAGATTTTCACCACCAAATATGTTATCTGTGGGCTTGTCGTATATGGTCTTTATTATGTTGAAGTACATTCCCTTTGTACCTACTTTATTGAAAGTTTTTATAAATGGATGTTGAATTTTGTGAAATGATTTTTCTGCATCTATTGAGATGATCATTGGAATTTTAGACTTCTTTTTGTTAATGTGGTGTATCATGTTGATTTGTGGATACTGAACCATCCTTGCATTCCTGAATAAATTACTCTTGATCATGGTGTATGGTTCTTTTAATGTATTCTTTTTTTATTCTTTTAATGTATTCTTAAATTCTGTTTGCTAATATTTTGTTGGATATCTTTGCATCTGTGTTCACCTCAGATATTTGCCTTTAATTCCCTCCCTTCCTTCCTTCCTTCCTTCCTTGTGTGATTTAGGTATTAGGGTAATACTGCCTTCATAAAATGAATTTGGAAGCAGTCATTCCTATTCAGATTTTTGGAAGAGTGGAAGAGGTTAAGAAGGGTAGTATTAAATCTTCTTTGAATGTTTGGTGGAATTTACCACTTAAACCATCAGGTCTTGGACTTTTGTTTGTTGGGAGGTTTTTGATTACTGATTTAATACCGTTAATAGTAATTGGTCTATTCACATTTTCTATTTCTTCCTAATTCAGTCTTGGAAGATTGTATGTTTCTAGCAACTTACCCATTTCTTCTAGGTTGTCCAGTTTGTTGGTGTATAATTGTTCATAGTAGCCTTTTAAGGTCCTTTGCATTTATTTGGTGTCATTTGTAATGTCTCTTTCATTTCTGATTTTATTCATTTGTGCCCTCTCTTTTTTTCTTAGTCTAGCTAAAAGGTTTGTCGATTCTGTTTATCTTTTCCAAGAATCAGCTCTCAGTTTTATTACTCTTTTTTTTATTGCCTTTTTAGTCTCCTTCATTTATTTCAAATCTTTTTTATTTCCTTTCTTCTACTAGTTTGGGCTTTGTTCCTCTTTTTCTAGTTCCTTTAGGTGTAAAGTTAGATTAGTTATTTGAGTTATTTTGTTTCTTAAGTTAGGCCTGTATTGCTATAAACTTCCCTCTTAGAACTGCTTTTGCTGAATCTATTATGTTAAACTTAAAAATAAAATTGCCAATTATTTTAGCAAGAAATGGTTTTATTCAGGAATAGTGAGAATTGCGATTCAGGACAGGCAAGCTATCACAAAAACCATGGACAAATCTGCAGAACAAGGGAGAGGGATGCTCTTTTATAAACGAAGGGGGAATGTTGGGAAAGCTCTTGTGAACAAAAAATTCATTAGAGTAAATTGGGGGTGTGAAATATAGTGGCTTTTCATTGGCTGAGTTGTGACAGCCTCTCATTGGCTGGGCTGTGTTGCTGAGGAAGGAGGAAAAACTTTATTCCTTATGCTGGAATAGTAAAATAATACTCCTACAACGTCTGTCTCTTCCTTATGGGTCTGCAGTTGACATTGAGTGATTGGACATGAGAACTCCTTGCCTTCCATTCTAAGCAAGGTGGATTATTTTTTTCCACATAGATTTTGATATGTTGTATTTTCATTTTTATCTGTTTTCAAGGTATTTTTTTTTATTTCTCCTTTGATTTCTTTGTTGATCTATTGGTTATTCAGTAGTATGTTGTTTAATCTCCACATATTTGTAATTCTCCCAGTTTTCTTGTAATTGATTTCTGGTTTCATACCATTTATGGTCAGAAAAGATATTTGATATGATTTCATTCTTTTAAATTTATTGAGACTTGTTTTGTGGCCTAACATGATTTATCCTAGAGAATGTTCCATGTGCACTTGAGAAGAATGTGTATTCTGCTGCTTTGGGATGGAATGTCTATATATCTAGTAAGCCCATCTGGTTTAATATTTCATTTAAGGGCAATGTTTCCATATTGATTTTCTTTCTGGTCTAGCCATCAATGTAAGTATAGTATTAAATTCCCCTACTGTTATTGTATTGCTTTCAAATTCTCCCATTACGTCTGTCAATATTTGCCTTATATATGTAGGTGCTCCTATATTATGTGCATAAATATTTACAAATCTTATGTTTTCTTGTTGGATTGACCCCATTATTCTGTAATGCCTGTCTTTGTTGTTGTTGTTGTTGTTGTTGTTGTTGTTGTTACAGTGTTTGTTTTAAAGTATATTTGTCTGATGTAAGTATAGCTACCCCAGCTTTCTGTTGGTTTCCATTTGCCTGAAGCATCTTTTTACTTTGTCTCTGTGTGAACTTAAATCTGAAGTCTCTTGTAGGCTACATAGAGATGGGTTTTGTATTTTTATCCATTCAGCCACTGACTGTCTTTTGATTTAAGAATTTCGTTCATTTACATTTAAGGTAATTATCAATAGGTATGAACTTAGTGCCATTTTGTTCATTGTTTTCTGACTATTTTGTACTTCCTCTCTGTTCCTTTCTTCTGCTTTCTTCCCTTGTGATTTGATGACTTTCTTTAGTGTTATGCTTAGATTCTTTCTCATTATCTTTTGTGTATCTACTATAGGTTTTTTGCTTTCTGGTTACCATGAAGCTCACATTTAACAGTCTGTGTATATAACAATCTATTTTAAGTTGGTAGCAAGTTAAGTTTGAATGCATTCTATCTCTTTGCTTTTACTCAACCCCATTTATGATTTTGTTACATCTCTTCATTTTGTGTTCTCCTTAACTATTGCAGTTATTTTTACTAGTTTTGTCCTTTAACCTTCAATTTAGCTTTATAAGTGATTAATCCACTGTCTTTACTATATATTTATCTTTACCAGTGAGATTTTTACTTTTATATGTTTTCTTGTTACTAATTAGTGCCCTTTCTTTTCAGTTTAAAGAAGGCCTTGTAAAGCTGGATTAGTGGTGAATTCCTTTAGCTTTTGCTTGTCTGGAAAACTCTCTTCATCCATCCTTCAGTTCTGAATGATAATCTTGCCAGGTGGAGTATTCTTGGTTAGAAGTTTTTTCCTTTTAGCACTTTGAATATATCATAGTACTCCCTTCTGGCCTGCAAAGTTCCCGCCAAAGAATGTACTAATAATCTTCTGGGGATTCTCTTGTATGTAACAAGTTGTTTTTCTCTTGCTGCTCTTAAGATTCTTGTTTTATCTTTTACTTTTCACACTTTAATTATAATGTGCCTTGTTGTGGATCTTTTTGGGTTCTTCTGTTTCAGAACTCTCTGGACTTCCTGGATCTCCATGTCTGTTTCCTTCCTCAAGTTAGAGAAGTTTGTGGCCATTATTTCTCCAAATAAGTTTCTGCCCCTATCTTCTTCTGGGACTCTTGCAATGTGAATGTTATTCTGCTTAATGTTGTTCCATGGGTCCTTTGGCTGTCGTCTTTACTTTTTCATTCTTTTTTCTTTTAGCTCCTCTGAGTGAGTTCTACTCTGTCTTCTAGATCATTGATCATTTCTTCTGCTTCATCTCTAGTCTGCTGTTGAGCACCTCTAGTATATTTTTCAGTTTTTTTTACTGTATTCTTCAGCTCTGTGACTTCTGTTTGCTACTTTTTTATATTTTCTATCACTATTGAAGTTCTCACTGTGTTCCTACATTCTTCTAAGTTCAGTGAGCACTTTTATAACCATTATTTTGAACTCTTTATTAGGTAAATTATTTTCATTTCACTAAGTTTTTTCCTCAGATTTTAGCTTCTTTTTTATCTTGAACACATTTCTCAGTTTCTTCCTTTTGCTTGACTCTCTGTGTCTATGTAATAGGCCAAATAGCTGTCTCTCCTAGTCTTGAAGGAATGGCCTCATATAGGAGATGAACCTTATCACTGAATCTTAGCATTTAATTTTGCCCTAGCTCTTGGTTCTCTCGAATATTTATGATTGTCTTATCATCCTGATTTATTCTTGTTAGGTCCCAGTTGTTGAGAGTATGCCAATACCTATCAGTGTTCCAGAGGGAGGCATCTCAGTCAGCAGCTAGTTTCAGGTTGATTGGAAGCCAGACCCTCAGTCAGCAGCTTTTAAAGTATGCAAGTATATACATTTGGTGGCACAACAATAGTAAACCCTACTGGCTTCCAGACCAGGTAACCTAGAGGTGTCCCCTTACAGCTGGAAAAAAATTAGGGCTCCAGAAAAGTTATGAGCTCCTTTCCAAGAGGTACTGGTGAGCTTATAGCAAGGCCAAAGGAGAGTGCAAGGATGGTGTCTCTAACCCATATTGCCTGAGAGCATTTCAGTAGCTTCTGGATGTGTGGTATACTTGATGACTGCCTCTCAGGCTGAAGCTGTAGGACGAGTAAATAGGCCTTTTTCATAGGAAGACTGGTGGGATGTTTCATTCTGCTGCCTGTGTAGAGCTTTGTTCTTGGGTGTGATAGCCTCCCAAGAACTGTTTTCAGTTGTTTCAGACCCATGGGGTCCAGAAACACAAGCACCCGCAGCCACCAGAGCCATGTGCTCATGTGGTATCCCCTCTGTGGACTCCCTGTGCCTGCTGACTTTAGCAGGGCTGAGGGTGAACTTGGGGATGAGGTGCACCTACTGCTTTTGGGGGCCACTGGTGAGTGTGGGGCAAGGCACGCCCGCTGGTGCTAGCAAGGTATAGTAGTCCTTCCTCATCCATGGTTGCTTTTCATGGTTTCAGTACACGTGGTCAGCTGTGGTTGAAAGCAGATGTTCCTTCTGATGTGTTGTCAGAATGTCAGTAGTCTGACACTGCATCACAAATGCCTATGTATTCATCTCACTTCAGCTCATAGGCATTTTGTCATTTCACACCATCATAAGAGGAAGGATGAGACAGTAGAAGATATTTTGAGAGAGACCACATTCACATACATACCTTTATTACAACATATTGCTGTAATTGTTCTGCTTTATTATTAGCAATTGTTAGTCACTTACTATGCCTAGTTTATAAAATTAACCTTTATCAATGGTATGTATTATAGGGAAAAATATAGTGTGTGTGTGTGTGTGTGTGTGTGTGTGTGTGTGTGTGTGTATAGTGTTTGCTGTCTGCAGTTTTTTTTTTTAATGTTTATTATTGAGAGACAGAGAGACACAGAGTGTGAGCAGGGGAGGGGTAGAGAGAGGGGGAGACATAGAATCTGAAATGGGCACCAGGCTCTGAGCTGTCAACACAGAGCCCGACACGGGGCTCGAACTCACAAACTGTGAGATCATGACCTGAGCCAAAGTAGGTCGCTTAACCAACTGAGCCACCCAGGTGCCCCATTGCTGTCTGCAGTTTTGCACATCTACTGGGAGTTTTGGAATGTATCCCCTCTGGATAAGGGGTAACTACCATAGAGGGATATTGTGAAAATGCACCCAGCAGCACCTTTTTCCCTGGAGAGCTTCAACAAGCTTCTTGCCCCTCTGGCAGAGATTTTAAGATTAGCAAATGAGTCTCCTTCATATATATGATCTAGGTGCTTTTCAAACTTCTACTTTTGTACCGGGTCCTGAGGTGAATGAGTCTGTGTGTGGGCCCTTTAAGAGTGGAATCTCTATTTCTTTCAGCCCTGTGCGTTTTCAAAGCAAAATGTTTTGGGGGCTCATCATTTCTATGCAGGTACAAGGGTTGTGGTGCTTGATGTGGATCATGAACTCATTGCTCAAGGAGACACTGTATTTGTGAGATCCCTCCCAGTTGTTAGTCACTGCACCAGGGGTGGGGTTTGGGGCAAGTTTGCATCTCTGCCTCTCCTACCCATCTCGATGTGGCCTTTTTATCCTTTTTTTGTGGAGGAGCTGTTTAGCTAGTTTTAAGGTCTTTTTCAGAAGGAATTGTTCCATATGTAGTTGTATATTAGGTTTGTCCATCAGAGAAGTTAAGGATCTCCCTACACAGCTGTCTTGAACTGTCTCTCTCTCTAGTGGTGTTGAGTGTATCTCATTGTATAGCTTATTTCATAGTTACTGTAGGTATGATAATACTGTAGGTATGTCCGTGTGTGTGTGTGTGTGTGTGTGTGTGTGTGTGTGTGTGTGTTTGTGTGTGTGTGTGTCTGTCTATCTGTATAGACACATAGACATATATATTATCATGCTACTGGGTTACCATTTTACCAGTTCAGGTGAAATATTGAAACCTAACTCTCTTTACATCCCTTTATCCTACCCCACATGTAATATAATTGTTTTAAGCATTTCTTTCTACATGCCTGCCAAACCACATCAGACAGTGTTACAATTTTTTATTGAGCTGCCAAACATGATTCAGAAAGCTCAACAGAAGGTTGATTGTATTTACCCATGTATTTGTGTAACTTGCTGTTTATTTCTAATATTCCAAGATTCCCTCTTTTCGTGTTTGCTTTCTATTTAGAGAACTTTTGTTAGCCTGTTTTTTAGGGTAGATCTGTTGGCAAATTCTCTAGCTTTTTTGTTTGTTTTGTTTTTCATCTGAGAATGTTTAGGTTTTCCTGTCATTCCTGAAGGATTTTTGCTAGATATAAGATTCTGGGTTGACAATTCTTTTATTTCAGCAGTTGGATAGTATTGTACCAATTTTAGTTCCAATAAAATCCAGTTAGAATATAATTATTCTGGAATACTATATCCTACATGACCCTAGACTCTGGCCACCTTTCTTTTTAATTTTTTTTTTTTTTATTTGTTTTTGAGAGAGAGAGAGAGAGAGAGAGAGTGTGAGTGGGAGTGAAGCAGAGACAGACAGACACAGAATCCAAAGCAGGCTCCAGGCTCTGAGCTGCCAACACAGAGCCTGACGCAGGGCTCAGACTCACAAACCATGAGATCAGAACCCTAGCCGAAGTCCACCACTTAACCAACTGAGCCACCCAGGCATCCCCTGGCCACCTTTCTTAAGCTTCTCTGCTCCTGATTAATATTGTTCTAGTTACACTAGCCTTCTTTTAGATCCTGAAATTCTAGTACTTTTGGATCAGATACACTTACTGCCTGAAAGCTCCTCTTCTTGAGTTTTACATATCAACCTTCTAATCCTGTAGGTTTCAGCCTAAGGGAGACCTTTTTGAAAGAAGACTTCTCCAAGTAAAACCACTGTTCTTTTTGACCACACACTGTTTCCTTTTTAAAAAGTGCTGATTATCACACTGTAATTGTTTGCTTTCTTTAGTTTACAAATCCATGTGGAAAATGAAATTATTTATTAAATTAGAAATTTTGTAATGTGTAAATAAAAACCTAATAATTATAATTTTTGGCAGTCTGATATTTTAAAAATATAGTTGGGGTCAGACATGGTTTGAATGTCCCATTTGATGGGCACATTTAGACAGCTTTTATTTAATATAGTTATCAATATTGTTGGTTTAAATCTAACATCTTGCTATTTAACATTTGCCCCACCTGTTTGTTCTTTTTGCTTTTACTGACTTCTTTTGCAGTAACTGAGTATTTTTTGTGATTCCATTTTATCTCCAACTATTGGCTTATTAGCTGTACTTTTTTGCTTTATTGTTTTAGTTGTTACAGGCCCTAGAATCTAAGATTCACAAAATTCATCTTTAAGTTATCATAGTTTACTTTCAAATATTATACCACTTGTTAAGATCTTACAACAGTACACTTCCAGTTCCCTCTCCTTTCCTTTGTGCTACTATTATACATTTTACTTCTGCATACATTATAAGCCCTGTAAACCATTGTTTATTATTTTTTTCTTTAAGCATAACATTATCTTTTTCTTTTTAAATTAATAGACACAATATTATAGAGTAGTTTTGGCTTTACAGAAAAATTGAGAAGTTAAGAGAGTTATAGTTAATGAGCCAGTATTGAGTATTAAAGCCCATAGTTTATATTGGGGTTCACTCTTTATGCTGTGTATTGTGTGGGTTTTGAAAATGTATAATGACATGTGTCTACCATTATATTACCACACAGAATAGTTTTGTTACCCAAAAAATCACCAGTGCTCTGCCTATTGATCTCTCCCTGCCCCCTGCACGTCGGGCAACTACTGATCTTTTTTTCTGCCTTCATAGTTTTTTCTTTTCCAAATATCTTCCAGTTGGAATTCTACAAAATACAGCATTTTCAATTTGTTTTCTTTCATTTAGTAATATGGATTTAAGCTTTCTCTATGTCTTTTCATGTCTTGATGATGGCACATTTCTTTTTATTGGTGAATAAGATTCCATTGTATGGATGTATCATAGTTTATTTATCAATTCATCCCTGCAAAGACATCTTGGTTGCTTCTAAGTTTTGACAGTAATGAATAAAGCTGCTACATCCATATGTAGCTTTTGTGTGTATATAAGTTTTTAAATTGTTTGGGTACATACCAAGGTGTGTGATTGCTGGATTGTATGCTGAGTATGTTTAACTTTGTAAGAAACTGCCAAACTGTCTTTGAAACTGGTTGTACCATTTTGCATTCCCACCAGCAATGAATGAGAGTTCCTGTTACTCCACATTCCTTGTCAGCATTTGATGTTCTGGTTTTTAGTTCATTTAGTGTGCTGTAGTTATCTTGTATTTTACAATTCCCTAATGATGTATGTTGTTGAGAATCTTTTCATATGCCATTTTGCCATCTGTATGTATTCTTTGGTAAGTGTTTATTCAGATCTTTTGCCCATTTTTCATTGTTTTTGTTTTCATTATATTGAATTTTAAGAATTTGTGTATTTTGGTTATTAGTCCTTTATCAGTAAGTGTTTTGCACATATTTTCTCCCAGTCTGTGTCTTGTCTTTTCATTATATGAACAGTGTCTTTTGCAAGAGCAGAAGTTTTTAATATTACTGAAGTCCAACTTAGCAGTTTTTTCTTTCATAAATCATGCTTTTGGTATATCTGAAGAGTTATTGTAGAGGCAAGGACACATAGATTTTCTCTTATGTTTTTTTTCTAGAAGTTGAGTTTTACAATATTACCTTCTAAAGAAATTTAAAAATCAAGAATAAAGTGTTTAATATTCACTCAGATATTTACCATTTTTTATGATCTTTATTGTATTCTGTAGATCATCTGGTTCTTTTTCATCATGAAGAACTTTAACATTTCTTGCAATGCACTTCTTTATTGATGAATTCTCTTAGCTTTTGTTTACCTGGAAAAGTACTTTGCGTTTATTTTTGTATGATATTTTTGGGGTGCCTGGGTAGCTCAGTCAGTTAAGTGCTGACTTCGGCTCAGGTTATGATCTCATGGTCCATGAGTTCGAGCCCCACATCGGGCTCTGTGCTGACAGCTCAGAGCCTGCTTCAGATCCTCTGTCTCCCTCTCTCTCTGCCCCTCCCCCACTCCTCGCTCGCGCTCTCTCCCCCTCTCTCTCAAAAATAAAATAAATATTTAAAAAAATTGATATTTTTGATGAATATAAAATTCTAGGTTGACAATTTTTTCCCCCCAAATACCTTAAAGACTTTACTTGCAGTGTTTCTGATAAGAATTCTGCTGTGGTTCTGATCTGGTTGCTTTAACTCTTTTTGACAGGTTTTTAGTAATTTGATTATCATGTCTTGGTATGGGTATGTAGGGTTTTGTTTGTGCGTGTGCTCTCTATTTGGGATTTGCTAAGCCCTTTGGAGCAGTGCGTTTTATAGTTTTATAAAATTTGGAAAATTTTTGCCTATTTTAAAAAACAACTTTTTTCCCACTGCTTTCATCTCATTTCTCTCCTGGGATTTCAATTACATGTTTGTTAAATTGCTTGATATGTTTTACAGTTCACTGTGGCCATATTTATTTTTATTTGTTTTAATTTTTCTCTCTGTCCTCCAGCATAGGTCATTTCTATTGTTGTGACTTCAAGTTCACTCATTCTTGGCATTTGTTGTTAATCTCATCTGATGGATTTTTTTTTTTTAGTGTTTATTTATTTTTGAGAGAGAGAGACAGAGTGTGAGTGGAGGAGGGGCAGAGAGAGACAGAGACACAGAATCCAAAGCAGGCTCCAGGCTCTGAGTTGTCAGCACAACACAGGGCTCAAGCCCACAGACCATGAGATCATGACCTGAGCTGAAGTCAAACACTTAACCGACTGAGCCACTCAGGCACCCGTTGGCCAATGCTTTTAAAGACTATCAAAGTCATAGAAGACTAAGAAAGACAGAAAATTTCACAAATTAAAGGAGACTGGGGTGATCATGACCTGAGCTGAAGTCCGATGCTGAACTGATTGAGCTACTCAGGCGCCCCTGGATTTTTCATTTCTTACATTGTGTTTTTCATCACTAGAATTTCCATTTGCTACATTTTTTTATTGCTTGTGTTTGTGTCATGTTGATTTTTTTTTTTTTTTAATTTGGGAGATAGAGCTGAGAGAGAGAGAGAGAAAGCGAGAGAGCGTGAGCATAAGCCAGGGAGAGGAGCAGAGGGAGGGAGAGAGAGAATTCCAAGCAGGCTCCATGCTTGATTTCATGACCCCAGGATCGTGACCTGAGCCAGCTGAAATCAAGAGTCAGACTCTCAACCAATTGAGCCACCCCAGGCGCCCCCATTATGTTGATTTTTTTAAAAATCCTTTAACATGTATATAATTTTATAAAAGTGTTTCAAGTTTTTGTCTGCTAAGTCCATCATTTGGCATTTCTAGATATGTTCCTATGGACTGATTTTCTTCCTGTGATGGGTCACAGTTTTATGTTGCTTTGCATGTGCAGAGTCTTTTTATCTTTCATTGGGTGCCAGACATTGTGAATGTTGTTGACTGTTGCTGAATGTTGTTTTCTGTAAAGTACCAGGTTTTTTTGTCAGGTTTTTTTGTTAAATCTCTTGCAGATAAGGTTGATTTTTTTTAATAGTTCTTTTTAGGCTTTTTTTTTTTTTTTTTTTTTTAATAGAGTGTGTTGGGGGAGGGGCAGAGAGAGGGAGACAGAGGATGTGAAGCTGGCTTCATGCTGTCAGCGCAGGGCCTGATGCAGGACTCAAACCCTCAAACCGTGAAATTATGACCTGAGCTGAAGGCAGACACTTAACCAACTGAGCTACCCAGGAGACCCACTTTTTTAAGGCTTTTTAAAGTTGGGTCTCCAGTAGCCTTTTTTAAATATTCTGTCTTGAAAGTTCCAACTGCTTCACAATACCTGAAAACCAGTCTTAATCTCTTTTATTCAGTGAGATGGCTATGTTTGTTTGGGTTTCCTCATTGTGTGCCAGTTTCCCAGATTTGCCTCCTGGCGGAAAGCCAGAAAGAAAATAGAGCTCAACCTCATTTTTTTTTTTTTTCCTCTCAGATATCACAATCCTGCATTCTGCTTGTCCCAGTGTCTAGAAACTGTCATAGCACATTTTTTTTTTTCCTAGTTTTATAGTTGTTTAAGGCAGGAGGGCAAGTTCTTTCTGTACCAGTTACTCCTTTGTGGCCTGACACATCTTTTCTTTTTCAGGAGCTATTTCTTGTCACAATAGATAAGATGGATTGCTCTGGAATATGAACTACTATTTTTGTAGTTTCCTTTAAGAAAAAATAATATTCTGTATCTTACCACTTTTAATATTTTGGTATATTCTAGTCTTTTTTTATGTGCATATTTAACCTCTTATACACATAATCCAGGGCTGAGCACATGCAAACATATGATCCTCTTTGTTCCTCCAATTTGTAATTATTTTTCCTTTTAGAAAGTTAAGGTTAGATGTGCTTTCCATTTTTTACATTTTTAAAAAATATATTTGTCTCTTGTGTCTGTTTGTGTGTATTATAATGGCAATTAAGGATTTCATCACAGGAATGTGCAATCATTTATTCAGATAGTGTGGGACTGATTATGATTAAACATCTATTGTTTCTAAAAGCAAGAACTTTAGTCACTAAAGACTGTACTCCTAAATTTCATCTTTTATACTAAATTCATCTTTTCTTCATCTATTACTTGTGATATTTTGTCCTTGTTTCATCTATTCCCTCCTTTCTGAGAAAAGTATTCTATGTAGACATTTTGGACTCATTTTGGTTTGAGAAGTGTGCATTTCTTTTCTTAGTTGGATAATCCAGGTTTGTAAGCCTATCGAATCACATAGGGAGCTTGTTAAAAGTAAAGATTGTTGGTTTTGAATTAGACTGAATACCTGGAAATTTTATTCAGATAGCTCATCATTTGGGAATCACTGTTCAAAACCTGATCTCTGGCATTCTAGGATTCTTAAAGACCTGTGTTGATTGGTTCAGAAGCACATACGGAGGACATATGCTGGGACTCATCGGCCCTGAGCCAGAGTCTCACTGCTTTTATCTGTTTTGTTTTTTGGGGACATCCACCTAAGCTACAGTTTCAAAGAAGTTTTATGCTAAAAAGCAAATATGCTTGCTGCAGATATAGCTTATCAGAGTGGTGTTTCTGATATGTGATAGACTTATCTCTTTAAATACAGAGAAGCCTCTGCACTGCTTAAGATAGGAGTTATGGATTGTTAAAGCTTATATAAAACTTTTAAAATGGTTTATGTGAATTTGATGTTTCTCAAATGATATACTCTAAGGTATAGTTTTTGTTTTATGAGTATACTCAACAAATTTTTAATAAGTTTTTAAATCTGATTTTTAAAAATCTTTGAATAGAAGAAATTGAAGAATGATAGTTGCTACCTTTACATGGTAGTTCTTTCAATCCATGGACATAGAGTGTATTTATTTAAATTTTTAGTTTACATTAATGTTTTATAATTTTCAGTGTATGAGTCTTGCAGTTTTACTATGTTTTTTCCTAAGTATTCTGTGCTTTTTGATGGTAATATGAATGAAATTACTATTCTTAATTTCAAATTGTTCATTGTTTGTACATAGAGTTACAATTTATTTTTGTAGGTTGCTCTTGAATCCTATATCCTTACTAAACTTGTTTATGAGTTCTAAGAGGTTTTTGTTGTTTGTGGATGCCTTAGGATTTTCTACATGTAGGGTCATACCATTTGCAAATAAAGGCAGTTTTATTTCTTCCTTTCAAATATGGATGCCTTTAATTTTTCTTGTCTGATTGCACTGGCTGGAACTACAGTACAGTTTTGAACAGGAGTGCCTAAATTGTATGTTCTTTCCTTGTTTTTGATCTTAAGGAGAAAGCACTCAATCTTTCACCATGGAGTCTGGTATTAGATATATTATAGGTCTTTTGTAAGTGCCTTTTGTCAGTTGAGGAATTTTCTTTATTTTCCAAGTTTTTTGAGAATTTTTATCATGAATGGATGTTGGATTTTGTCACCTTTTTTTTTTTTATGTCTGTTGGCATACCTGGCAGTTTTTAAGTAGATATTTCATTTGGCACAAAGAATGTTTTCGTGATTTTTAACATAGGGGTAGTGATTTTTGGGATTAACTGAGCATTGTAAATTCTGTAGCCTTAAATGAGAACCAGAGAAGTTGATTTGCTGTCGTTCATTCAGCAGATATTTATGAAGTGCCTGCAATATGTTTCTTTTTTTTTTTTTAATTTTTTTTTAACATTTATTTATTTTTGAGACAGAGAGAGACAGAGCATGAATGGGGGAGGGTCAGAGAGAGAGGGAGACACAGAATCTGAAACAGGCTCCAGGCTCTGAGCTGTTAGCACAGAGCCCGACGCGGGGCTCGAACTCACGGACCACGGACCGAGATCATGACCTGAGCCAAAGTCGGCTGCTTAACCGACTGAGCCACCCAGGCGCCCCAATATGTTTCTAATAAGTGCACTAAGATTCTGTGAACACTAAAGATTTAGATTTACCAGGTTTGTTTCAGGCTCATGAAAATGCAGTTTTGTTCTTTCCATGATTGTAATTTTTTTAAGTTTATTTATATTAGAGAGAGAGCAGGATTGGGGCAGAGAGATAGAATCCCAAGCAGGCTCTGCACCAGCACGCTGAGGTTGACGCAGGGCTGGAACCTGCAAACCATGAGATCATGACTTGAGCTGACACCAAGAGTCAGATGCTTAACTGAGCCACCCAGGTGCCCCTCCATGATTCTAATTTTTTTTTTTTATTTAAGTATATAGCTATAAAGCTAAGTAAGAAAGCCCAGTTCAACTTTTTCTAAAATAATAGCTGTTTTTTTTTGTTGTTGTTGCCTTGAGCAGTATCCTTAGCAGAGCTCCTACACATACTCTTCTTGAATTCAGACTGGGGTATTTGAGATGGTGCTAGGTTTCCTTTTAGAACTCCATTATAAGTAATAGCCATATGCACAAAGCAAATTGTTTGCACTAGTTTGGAGGTGCTCCTACAATTCCACTATGTTAGTCTCTGTTTTGGCCATGGACACTGAGGTTTTATGGTACAATTTGCAGCGTACAGATTTGCCCCATTACTTGAAATTGTATGTAGTCACAGTTTAATTTGTTCATTTCTGCTAATTGGCTGTCTTCAACTGTGAAAGCAGTTGAAATTCTATGGTTAGTTGAAATCAGTCAGAGTAGTACAATTTGCTCAAGAGCAAATACAGTATTTGATTTGACATTAGTTTTTTCATTATTCAACATTTTGACAGAGTTGCATTTTAGTATCCTTAATAACAGCAAAATGTATTTAGTCAGGTTTATAGTACTTTTGCTAAGTTAACATTTTAAGCCTACTTAGAAATGTCCGCATTATCTTGGGCTACTGTTTGCCAGAAAAAATTGATGGCAAATTCATAGGTTATGATGTTCTTGCTTTCCTACTATTTAAAAAAGAAAGCAGGAAACCAATTTGACAATAAATTTCATATATTAAAAATAAATAAATAAATAAATAAATAAATAAATAAATAAATAAGAAAGCAAATAAGCAAAACCCCAGCATTAATTCTTTATGTGATTTAAGAAAAATAATGTTTCTCTAACTCCAGTAACCATTTGAATCCCATATAACCCACTTATAGCATTGTGATCTAACTGCATTTTCTTTAATGTACAAAATAGGAGCTTCTCTTTAATGTACAAAATAGGAGTTTCTAATGTTGAAATTATCAGTGAATGTTCAGTGATTCTTCATGTATGAGTCATTACCATAGAAACTCAGATGTTACATCAACTAGTTATAATCTATAACTACTTACATGGGATTAAGATGATGCAACAAATTAATACATGTAAAGCAGTTGAAAGAGTCCTGGCAAATAGTGCCATATCTTAGCAGATATTGCTGTTGTTTTATTGTCGTTTTTTGACAAGCATGAAAATTAAACTCAAGTACTCTTTTAAGATTTAAAGTTTTAGATTTCAGATGTAGCATCTCTTTGTAGGTATTATAATTGTTCATTAAAAAAAAAAAAAAGAGGCTAGTACTGTCCTTAGCGGTAGGTTGATCTATCTTAATGC
The DNA here is from genome assembly GCF_022079265.1 of Lynx rufus. NCBI lineage: Eukaryota > Metazoa > Chordata > Mammalia > Carnivora > Felidae > Lynx > Lynx rufus. The sequence goes on from NW_025814867.1 coordinate 86,084,834, forward strand.
TTTCAAAGTAAGAGGAATGGGGGACTGTGACATGTCAAAACCATCTGGGGGTCTGAAAAAAATGCACATCTCTGATCATTTAAGGATTGCTGGTCTACAAATTTAGCTTCTTTATGGACATAATAAGAAAAAATATTTAGCCCAACCCAGCTGTATGGTATTAACTTAATAACTCAACATTTTTTAATAACTGGAGTTTATATATAATTGGAGATTTTGGTGACTAAATAAATAATCTCATTTTTCACAATACTGAACTCTGATATTTTGTTAATATGCTAGGTAAAAGAGTTTGTTTGGGGGTGCCTGGCTGGCTCAGTCAGAAGAGCATGCAACTCTTCAACGTAAGTTGAAGACCCACGTTGGGTATAGAGATTACTTAAAAAGAAAAAAAAAAAACTAAAAATATTCTTGAGTTTTTTAACCCCTCACCCCCCCCCTTTTTTAATCTTTATTTACCTTTGAGAGAGAGAGAAAGCGAGCGAGCACACGCAGGGGAGGGAGAGAGAGAGAGGGAGACACAGAATCCATAGCAGGCTCCAGGACCTGAGCTGTCAGCACAGAGCCTGACGCGGGGCATCGAACCTATGAACCATGAAATCATGACCTGAGCCGAAGTCGGACGCTTAACCAACTGAGCCACCCAGGGCCCCCCCCCCCGCCACACCCCTTTTTATAAGATTTTAAATGAAAATGAAATCTTAAGCATGGAACTGTAATATGTTTAAGTAGCATTTTATTACCATGTAATCAGATTTATAGCGTTTATTATTAAATGTAAACAGCAAGGCAGTTCTGAATAATGCATACATTTCAGTATTATTAGACTCAGCATCTATTGTTTTTCTAATTTTGTTACACAGTATTGAGAAAACCCCGTCTTATTTTTTTTTTTTGAGAAAACCCCATCTTAAACTGATAAGTAATTGATAGCTGTTTTAAAACTTACCTTATAGACTTACATTGTCATGTTAGCAGCTACAAAGAGTAGTAAGGATTTTGAATTTTAAAGTTGACTTACTAAATAACCATTACTTTCATGTAGTAATTGTTGAAAATGGGGTTTGGAGTCAGACATGATTTTCTTTTCTGCTAGCTCTGATACCTTGGATAAATTATTTAACCTCTTTAAGCTTTGGACTCCTTATTTTCCTAATGCACATTATGATAGTTTTTACTTCATAAGGTATTTGGAGTAAATAAGTTAAATGCATGTGTTAAAAGTCTGATTTTCAAAAACAAAGTCATTGCTCTTAGGCAAATATAAAATAAACGTGTCACAAATTATATTTCACTCATTTATTAATGAGGAAACCAGTAAGATGTTAAACCAGCCCTGAGTGCATTTGTGAATCTAGGTATTTATAGACAATGTTGACATAAAATTGCTAAGTTAGATTAAGTCACTGGTTAAAGTCCAATAAGACCATGGACTTCAATCTTCGTGGTTACCTTTTACTGGGCAAAAATTATTTACTTCTCTACTGGATAAAAATCTACAAGTAAACATATAACTTCACTAAATCTTAGATTTTTAGTCAATAGCAAATAGTGAATTGAAGTACATTCCCCTAAATCAGGATTTGTTAACTTCAGCACCATTGAAACTTTGAGTTATGTAATTCTTTGCTGTGGGGTGCTATACTATGCATTGTAGAACTTTCAGTAGCCTGGCTTCTACCCACTAGATACCAGTAGATCCACCTTCCTTCAGTTGTGGCAACAAAATATGTCTCCAGAATTGTCAGATGCCCATGGGCCGCAAAACTGTCTCTGATTGAGAATCATTGTCCTGGATAATTTTTTTTTTTAATTTTTTTTTTCAACATTTATTTATTTTTGGGACAGAGAGAGACAGAGCATGAACGGGGGAGGGGCAGAGAGAGAGGGAGACACAGAATCGGAAACAGGCTCCAGGCTCTGAGCCATCAGCCCAGAGCCCGACGCGGGGCTCGAACTCCCGGACCGCGAGATCGTGACCTGGCTGAAGTCGGACGCTTAACCGACTGCGCCACCCAGGCGCCCCATGTCCTGGATAATTTTAAGTGGCCTTTGCTCCCATGTAACACTGAAAGAATATACACGTATCTTTTCCCTCTTTTACATGTTTTTGATAAATTTTCTTACACATGTAAAGCACTTTACACAATTTTTGACAAGTAGTAGTTAATTATTAAATGATAACTGCTATTAATAACAAGGATGACACTATTTATTATTACTAATAATAGCAATTTCCTTGGACCGTTATCTGTCAGGTTTACACAGTGTTTCAGAATGGTCAAAATTATATTTTGCATGTTGAGACCCAAATTCACATTTCTCACGTTCTCTTTGCAGTGTTAAGTATGGTAAAATTTGACCTAGAATATATAAATTGAACTCATTCATTTTATTTGAAAATCAAGTAAGAACCAGTCATAAATTCTTAGTAATTATTGAAACAGTTATAACATTATTATGGCTAAGTATATTACATGTTCACATTTATGTGCAGCCAACTCTTTAAGCCAAACCATATTAAGAGCGTAGATGGGGGTGCCTGGGTGGCTCAGTCGGTTAAGCGTTGGACTTGGGCTCAGGTCATGATCTCACAGTTCGTGGGTTCAAGCCCCGCGTCAGGCTCTGTGCTGACAGCTCAGAGCCTGGAGCCTGTTTCAGATTCTGTGTCTCCCTCTCTCTCTGCCCCTCCCCTGTTCACGCTCTGTCTCTGTCTCAAGAATAAATAAACGTTAAAAAAAAAAAAAAAAAAGAGCATAGATAGATAGATGTGTTTAAACTTAGCCAGGCATTTTATGTAATGAGACATGCTAAAACAATGTACTGCTTATATAATTTTAGGTGACCAAATGTGCACAGGACTGAATTTTTATGGAGGCCCAGTGCAGAACTATAAATACATGATCCAATGAGCCAGTTCTCACATGTGAACAAAATTAAAGAAGTTGTATTTTGACATCTACCAAGTTTAGGTTGGTAGTATAAGGAAAAAATTGTTATGGATAAATACCAATACTAAAACTTGTACATTTGTGCTTGTGGGTTTTTTTTTTTAAACAGAATGAAAATTATAAAATGAAAGATATCAGTGAGGGGCCCCTGAAACACTGTAGTAAAATATCCTGAGAATTACAACTTGACAATTATAGTTCTGGTTAATAAATGTGTCTTTAAATATTGACAGTTGACCCTTGAACATTGTGGGGTTTAGGGGGGGTTGCAGGCACTGCCACGTAGTCAAAAGTCTGCATATAACTTTTTTTAATGTTTATTTATTTTTGAAAGAGAGAGAGAGAGAGAGAGAGACAAAGAGAGACAAAGTGTGAGCAGGGGAGGGCCAGAGAGAGGGGAGACACAGAATCCAAAGCAGGCTTCAGGCTGTGAGCTGTCAGCACAGTGCCTGACATGGGTATCAAACTCACGAACCATGAGATCATGATCTGAGCCGAAGTCGGACACTTAACTGACTGAGCCACCCAGTGCCCCAAAAATCTGCATATAACTTTTGATTTCCCAAAGACTTAATAGCTACTTTGACTGGAAGCCTTATCGATTGTGTGAACAATCAGTTAACACATATTTTGTATGCTATATGAAATATATACTGTATTATTTCAATAAAGTAAGCTAGAGAAAAAAATGTTCTTGAGGAAATATGTTTACAGTAGCATACTGTAAAAAAAACAACCCTTGTGTAAGTAGACTTGGACAGTTCAAACCTGTGTTGTTCAGGAGTCAACTGTAGTCTTCTAAAGAGCACAGTTTACTTTTTCTTGCCCTAGTTATATTTGATGCTTGACATTTCATTTAAATTTCACAAAATTCATGTAATTTGCAACTGTTTACTTATTGGGGTCCTTAGAAAGGAGAACTATCCATTTTCTATATTGTTTTAGAAATTTAACCTAGTTTAATCTCCCTCTTTTTCATGTCCTTATAAAATGGTTTAAGTAGGAATGGGACAGAATAGGGACTTCTTTACAAAGTTAGAATTAAAAATATCTTTGCTAGGTTATCAGTGAGTGATAAGGGAGTTTGTCTTGTATTTGGCCTACTGTCTCTGGGACATAGCAAAATTTACCTTTCCACAAAAAGCATATTTTATTAACTTAGAGAAGTAAGGTCTTTGAGGTCAAATATATGAATTGATAAATTTAGTTTTATAAAATTCAACAGTCTTCATTAGCAGTTACCCTGGTCACTTCCTAACTGCAGTATACATATAGTGCTTAGAAAGTCCTAAATAGGGGCGCCTGGGTGGCGCAGTCGGTTAAGCGTCCGACTTCAGCCAGGTCACGATCTCGTGGTCCGGGAGTTCAAGCTCTGCGTCAGGCTCTGGGCTGATAGCTCAGAGCCTGGAGCCTGTTTCCGATTCTGTGTCTCCCTCTCTCTCTGCCCCTCCCCCGTTCATGCTCTGTCTCTCTCTGTCCCAAAAATAAATAAACATTGAAAAAAAAAAAAGAAAGCCCTAAATATAATGGAAAAACATAATTATAACATAGATGAAGCAGTAGTATTCCCTTCACTGTTAATCCAGCTTTTTGCTGTCATTCATTAATACAACTTCTAAATTTAAATACATATTGCCCGTTATAATTTTAATAAACCTCTGGCATAAAATGTAACACGTGTAAGAGTTTATTTTACTTTTATTATTATTATTTTTTAAATGTTTATTCATTTTTGAGAGGCAGAGAGAGACATGGCATGAGCAGGGGAGGGGCAGAGAGAGAGAAAGACACAATCCGAAGCAAGCTCCAGGCTCTGAGCTGTCAGCACAGAGCCCAACATGAGGCTGGAACCCACGAACCATGAGATCATGACCTGAGCTGAAGTCAGACGCTCAACTGACTGAGCCACCCTGGAGCCCCTCCGTGTAAGGTTTTAAATACGAAATACTGTAAGAATGACATTTTCACAGTGTTTTATTTGTTGCTTTGGGTGTAAATTGGTAATTATTCTTTTCTGCTAATGGGTTGATTAAAAAGCCAAAATAAGAAAATAGTCTTTGGAAGACCAAATAAATCCATGATGTATAAGTGAATTAAATTTCTTGATCTTTTGCCTTTAACTTTTCTTTTTTGTTTTAATTTTTTTTTTAACATTTATTTATTTTTGAGACAGAGAGAGACAGAGTATGAGCAGGGGAGAGGCCGAGAGAGAGGGAGACACAGAATTTGAAGCAGGCTGCAGGCTCTGAGCTGTCAGCACAGAGCCCAATGCGGGTCCCGAACTCACAAACTGCAAGATCATGACCTGATCCAAGATCATGACTGAACCGCCCAGGCACCCCATTGCCCTTAACCTTTCTACATGATATGACTGTACATCAAATTGGTTCAGTCACATTTCCCCAAATATTGTTATTTTGATATGTTAAACAATATTTTTATCTCACTAAACATTCTTACGCTGTGAGTTGAATTCTGTTTAATTTTGCCAGGTAATTGATTTTTTTGGTTGTTGCTGGAATGGTTTAGAGAGAGGAATCAAACTACAAAATATAAGTGATCAGATGCTCTTTTTACCATTAAATTATATTTTAAATTAGCCTACAGTGTTTAGTGTTTAAGTAAGAAAGGATCATGTACAATAAGCTCTGGGCTTCTCTCTTATGGAACTATGTAGTAGTGAGTCCCTTGCTGCAACATCTTGCCCCTCCTCCAAAGCAGCTAGCATATATTTGAGCATGGTGGTTCTGCTCATGTTGTGTCTTATTCGCATGGAGGAGATGGCAATGCTTACACTGTAGCAGGTGGAGCTCCCATGCCGAATCCAATCCTGGATTAAATCTTAAGGATATTAGCAAGGCTTTGGGCCCTTACAAAGTGGTGCTGAATGAGTACTTTCATTTTGGGAATTTGATTATAATTTTATTGAAAGAGCATAATTATATAAGAAAAAGAAACAGCATCTTAATTCCATTCATAATATGCTGACTGGATCTCTGCTGTGGGGGGTGGAAACAGTTAAAGAATGCAACATTTATTTATTTATTTATGTTTTTAAATTTTTTTTAACATTTATTTATTTTTGAGACAGAGAGAACATGAACAGGGGAGGGTCAGAGAAAGAGGGAGACACAGAATCCGAAACAGGCTCCAGGCTCTGAGCTGTCAGCACAGAGCCCGACGCGGGGCTCGAACCCCTGGACCTCGAGATCATGACCTGAGCCAAAGTCGGATGCTTAACCGACTGAGCCACCCAGGTGCCCCAAGAATGCAACATTTAATATAAATCCCTTTAAAAGAGTGCTTTGGATCTAGATTAAACGTTCAAGACAGTCAGCAAGCAACACTTACCAAGGTATATTTTCTGGAATTTCAATCTTGGATTGATTGAAGTGTTCATGGTCTGAAAAAAATGTCTCCAGCATCAAAAGCTTGGCTTGTTTTTCTCTGACGTCATGCCACTGTAAAGTAGCATGTGCCAACAGCACAATATCCTTAATGTTTGGATGTAAGGTGGGTTTAAATACTTCTAAAAAGGCTTAGTTTTAAAATCCAGTAGTATTTCAGCAGAGAAATAATTATGATTCAAATTAGGTGGCTTGATTGACTTTCTTTCATGGCATATAATTCCCTGTCATTTGTGTGTCTGACACAAGTAAAGAATTGGTTTTTGTACAGTGAAAGTAATGGAAAAAGGTCTGATTTTTATGAAATCTGCATGTAAAATGTCATCATTCTCCATTAATGAAGATTAATTACTGACTTGGTTTTTGTTTGCTACTGTGGAGATTAAATATACAGGAAACAACATTGATAGGCAGGACTGGAAATGCCTTCAAATACCACTTTGATGGAAAAAAATGTTGGTGGCAGGTTTTATGTTTATAAACTAGGCCATTGGCTTTGTGAATTGGTACTAACTCAAGAGTTGGTGTTTGGAAACTAGAGGGAAAAAAAGCGCACGCGTGTGTGTGTATGTGTGTAGGTTTATTTATTTAAATAGAGCAGGAGGGATAGAGAGTCCCAAGCAGGCTCTGCACTTCTCACCATCAGTACAGAGCCCGATGTGGGGCTCGAACTCATGGATTGTGGGATCATGACCTGAGCTGAAACCAAGAGTCAGATGCTTAACCACCTGACTCATCCAGGAGCCCTGCGGGGGGAAAAAGCTTTTAAACAAAACAAACAAAATAAGAGAAATATGACCTTCCCATCCTCTATAAGTGAAACAGTGGTTGTTAATTAGTGATGTGACCTAAGTGAAGGAAATAAATGTAAAGTTTGCCTTACAGATAAGTCGTTTCTTTAAATTATTAATGTCATAAAGAAGTGATGTATTTTTTTTACCTGATTTCTGCAAAAAAAACAAAAACAAAAACCATATGATTTAAAACCAAGTTCTAAGTGGGAAGAACTTTCTAATGAGTTTAGTATTTGGAGAATAATTACTTATCCTAAAGTGTTGTTTTCTTAATTTTTGTAGGACTGAAACTTTGCAATTGGTAATATATATGAAGAGGTCTCCAAATTGCTAGTTAATTAAATAAATTATACTGAAACAATGTTTTACTCCTTTATTAAAGAATATCTTCCTTTTCCAGGGTTCCTGGTTGGCTCAGTCAGTTAAGCATCCAGCTCTTGATTTTGGCTCAGGTCATATATCATGGTTCATGAGTTCAAGCCCCAAGTCGGGTTCTGTGCTGACAGTGAGGAGCCTGCTTGGGATTCTCTCTCACCTTTTCTCTTTCTCCTCCCCTGCTTGTGCTTCTCTCTCTCTCTTACAATAAATAAACATTAAAAAAAGGAATATATTCCTAAGTTCCCTCCCCTCCTACCCCGCTATGAACTCTTTGCAGTGTCAGCAAATTCTTATTTTCCTAGTGGTATTTCAGAAAATTTCTGCACCTGGAAATGGTTGCACAAGAAAAATATGCTGCTTATAGAAGCAGATTTTTACTAATTTGTTTCAACATTTGTATTGGTCATTTAACTGTCAGATGGTGTAAAATTCTCATGTACAATTGAAATTAACTCAAGCTACATTTTTGCTTCCCCCTGAACATTAAGCTTACTTTTTCATGTGATACGTACAACAGGATGTTTTTGGAAAAGAGTGTAAATTTTTTTAAATAATATTTTTAAAAAGTTAACCACACTAAAATTTTCCCTCTTTTCGTATTTAGGAACATTAAACACCTTGCAAAGTATTATAAGATGTTAAGAATGCTGTCTTTATCATAAAATCAGTTTTAAGAAAATACATTACCCTTGCATGTAATTAATGTAATAATTTCTATGAATTTAGAATCTTTTCCAGCTCCACCCCTTGAACCACTTTAGAGTTTGTATTCATCACAAAGTACTGTTTAAGGTTCTTGGTTGCCCCCTGGTGGGAAAATTGAGAAAATATTTTATTGAAAGCCGTGGCCCTCCCTGGTAAGCAGTCAAAGGTATTTAAAAGGTCATCTACTTATCTCCTTAGGAATTCATTAGATAATTTGGGTAGTAAAAAGAATGTTTTTTCTTTGCTTCAGCTTTTGTGGATAGAATTTTTAAAGACTTTTTCCAGAATGTTTAAATTTTACAGGAAGTAGCATTGACAAAAGACTGTTTGCAGAATAAGACTACAGGTGTCCTAGTTATAGTTTTCATTAATGTATTTTTGTATAATCAGAATTCATCATTAAAACTTTGTATTTAAATTAAACCAAATTTAAGTTAAAAATGTTAATATGCAGGGGCAGCTGGGTGGCTCAGTTGGTTAAGCATCTGACTCTTGGTTTCAGTTCAGGTCATGATCTCATGGTTTGTGGGATTGGTTCGTGGGATCAAGTCCCACATCAGGCTTCAACACTGAGAGCATGGAGCCTGCTTGTGATTCTCTCTTTCTTCTCTGTCTGCTTTCCCCCGCTCGTGCACATGCTCTCTCTCAAAATAAATAAACTTAAAAAATATTAATATGCAGTCAAAGCAGGACATTTTGGGGGGGGGCAAGGGCAGTTATTAACAAAAAGGGGAAATTGCAACTTCTGGTTGATACCATTTTAGAAATAGCTTGAAATATTAAGGGTAAACAAATGTTTTTTTCCTAGTGCATAAACAGAATACCAGTACTGTATATATGCCGGAGGTTTTTTTTTTTTTTTTTGATGCTTATTTATTTTGAGAGAGAGTAAGCTTGTGTGTGTGTGTGTGTGTGTGTGTGTGTGTGTGTGTGTGGTGTGCGCGCGCGCTTACGAATGGGAGAGGGGCAGAGAGAGACTCCCAAACAGGCTCCAAGCTGTCAGCACAGAGGCTGACACAGGGCTCGACCTCACAAACTGTGAGATCATGACCTGAGCTGAAATCAAGAGTTGGACCCTTAACGAACTGAGCCACCCAGGTGCCCTGCAAGAGATTTATTTTCTAATACCACTGGTACTTTGATACCAATTACAGATTTTTTGTTTCCTTAATTTATAGGTAAACTGCAAGTAATCTACCTATGTAAAGTCCAAATCATATTTTAAAATAAATTTAGTGTTTTCATATATGTCTGTGAACTTTTGAAAAGTAATAAAAGCACCACCTTTTTTTTGTTGTACATGAAGTGTCTTTTTGAAAACTCAGATTTCTCTGTGAGTGGAGCTTACCTTTAACTGTACTATTGCTTACTAGACATTCATCCAAGACCGTTACATTAATAGGATGTCATGAGGAAGCAATCATCTGTTTATACAGTCAACCTTTGAATAGCATGGGACTTAGGGGCACCAACTCCACTCCCCACACAGACGAAAATCCACATAATAACTTTTGAATCCTCCAGAACCTAACTACTTATAACCTCCAATTGACCAGTAACTTTACAGATAACATAAATGGTCAGTAAACACATATTTGTACACTACATGTGTTATATACTATATTCTTAGAATAAAGTAAGCTAGAGAAAAGAAAATGTTAAGGAAATTGTGAGGAAAACATACTTAGAATACTGTCTTGTATTTAATGAAGAAAACTCATAAGTGGCTCACGTAGCTTAAATTTGTGCTGTTCAAGGGCCAACTGTAATCTTAAAGCCTCTGCGTGCGTGCGTGTGTGTGTGTGTGTGTGTGTGTGTGTGTGTGTGTAGAGGTAGATAGGTAGGTAGAGCAGTATCACTAAAGAATGAATGAATTTCTAGGGTCCGTCTTAAGAAAGAGGCTTATCTCTCAGCTGTACTATTAGAACTGAGAGAAAAGACCCTTGGAAATGTAGGAAGAATGCCGAGGGTACTCACATTCCTAATCTAGCAATTACAAAGCTGTCTAGGATGCAGTTCTCTGAGGGGTAGGTATTAACAGAAATGAGCAAATTTGAAGTGCTTCTACGGTATGCCAACTCTTTAGGTTAGAATTAATGATTTCAAAATAGTAGGTGCAATGAGACCATAGCCTGAGATTCTTTGGGAGGAAATAGCGGTGTTAGGATCAGAAACCTGTATTTTATAAAAGAAGGTATGTTTATTTTGTTCTTCTGTAATATACTTTTAAGAGTATAAGCTCTTACTTTAACTGTCCCTGAGGGAAGCCATCATAAAGCTCTTTGTAATAGAGCATTAAAATGTATTTGGTGGCAGCAATTATGAAAGTGAGAGAATCCCAGAGAGAAGGCAACACACCTGGTAAAAAGTCAGGCATATTTAAAAAAATAAAAAATAAAAAAAAAAAAAAAAAAAGGGGGCGCCTGGGTGGCGCAGTCGGTTGAGCGTCCGACTTCAGCCAGGTCACGATCTCGCGGTCCATGAGTTCGAGCCCCGCGTCAGGCTCTGGGCTGATGGCTCAGAGCCTGGAGCCTGTTTCCGATTTTGTGTCTCCCTCTCTCTCTGCCCCTCCCCCGTTCATGCTCTGTCTCTCTCTGTCCCAAAAATAAATAAACGTTGAAAAAAAAATTAAAAAAAAAAAAGGGATATTTTTGTGTCTTCTCACAGGGTGACAATGTAAGGTGCTATAAACCTTGGTGATTGTATTTTGTTAGAAGAGGTACAATTCCCATACAGCCCCAATTCTTAGCCTGGGATACAACTAGGTTTTAGGTACAAATATGGCATAACAGTGGATACCAAAAAGTTATCCTATAACAGATTTTTCTTGAATGTATTTTTAAATAAAAAGAATCTTTAAAATCTAATTTTCCTGTGAAACTTGTGGTATATCATTTGAATAGGGTAATATGTGATTTGTATGGACAGTTTATATAAGTGTAATTATATATGTGGGATTCATATAAAAGCTTCTGTTATCAAGAAATATTGTGCATGTAGCTATGTCTCCTTGCTGTCTCCTCATATCATTAAAGTAATGATTTGTTTTTTTGCTGTCAGAAGACATTTGGTGGAAAAGTTTGAGAAGCACTGTTTTATAGTTATATAATTGCTCTCCCCTTCTCACTCCTCCCTTGGGGCAAAAAGTCTTACAGCATAGATTTGAACAGTATGGCCCATTTACTTCAGTTAGTTCACTCATCCTTGCTTCGGCAGTGCATATACTTAGTTCACTCATGCTTAAGATTGTATTTGCAAATAATTAAATACTAAATTAACAATGGCTTTGAACAAGTGGGCCTTTATTTTTTCCTAATTATAATCAGCTTGGAAGTATGCAGCTGCTACAGCTGCTGACATCTCTGCCTTTCTCTTGGCTTTTGCCTCATTGGAGCTCTAGCCCTAAAAGAGGAGGAGGTGGTGAAGGGGAGAGGGGTTTGGCATATAAAACTAGAAGGCATCTGCTTTGGTTTCACTGATTAGAACTGTGTCACATGGACTTCCATGATAGTACGAGAGAGTAGGAAACCTAGCATTTAGTTTTTTTAGCTTCTTTAATAGAGAAAAACAAGGAAAACAGATTGTAGTGTTAGGTTTAGTGTTAGGTGAAGCAACCTACAGTAGTGCATAAGTGCAGTATTTTTTTTACTGAAATCTGATTAATTTCAGAGATGCAAATTGATAGTGCTGATCAAGTGGTATATCTGTTTAGCTGAAGTAAAGCAGTAAAGTTGAATTGAGGCTCTCTTTCCAATTTCACTTTGCTCCAACCTTCAGAAGCAAAACTAAACACTGCAAAAAGCTACCGTTGGATTAGTTCCACACACACTGAAGTGTGAGGAGCATGTCCCATTAGCCTTAGGTTATGGTATGTAGTATCTTTAAGGCTTCCTTCAAACCAGTTTTACTAAGCATTAATGGGTGACTTAACTATATGCTTAAACAAGAATGTTTTTCAAAATAGTTTTCAAATTATTCTATAATGAATAATGACTAGTAGCACGCTGCTCATTCTAATTGGATTAGAATAATTTTAACAGTAATTAAAGTTAAATGTCTTCTTATGCTAAAGCACATGTTTCCTTTAATATCTTCCTCCTTGTTCTAAGATTAAATGTACTTTCTCTTGGCTGTGTTGCCAAACTTTGACATCGAACTGATATCTTTAGTGTACTGTTCTATTTTGGAAAACTTTTTCATTGATTCCACGGTTTCTTCAAAGGAGAAAAATTACTCTTCAGTGACTCTGGGGCTCCAACTAACTCCTCAGGGATGCTGTGTTAAGCTTCTTCCTTAAAGTGAATGGATCAAATCATTCTTCCATGTATTGGTAAATAGTTTCTAGTAGTACTTTGCTGGTAGTAATGGGCCCATAATGTCTGCAACCAGAAATAGTTACTTGTTTGTTGCTCTCTGGTATCCATTTAGGACTATACACTGTGAGATATTAATGATTAATTTTTTAGTTTCTTTATTTAAAAATCTGTTGCTTTGGAATGTAGTTTTTCTCATGTTCCTTTAAGAATGTGTTTATGAAATTTTGTTTTTCACAACTGAGTTACAAACGGAAAACTTGACAATAAGTTTTGAAAAGAATATTTCACTTTCAAACAAATACCACTCATTTGAATATATAACATTGAAACAGGAAATCATTTCAGGAAATTAAAACAAGGTATACGTATTCCTTATTGTTACAAAGAAAATCATAGTCATTCATTGATTAACTCATTCAGGCAGTCTCTCATCACACATTCAGTAATTATTGAGCATCTGTGTGCTGGGGATATACCAGTGAACAAAAGAAATCCTCTTGGAGTTTATATACTAACCATATTTCCTGTCGTAACTTTTCTTCTTTCTAACTCGTAATTTAGAGATTCTGTCAGTGAGAATGTTGGAATAAAAACTCAGGAAGAACTTGGGGCACCTGGGTGGCTTGGTTGGTTAAACATCGACTTTTGATTTCCAATCAGGTCATGATCTCTCAGCTCCTGAGATCGGAACCTGCTTGGGATTCTCTCTTTCCCTCTCTTTCTGCCCCTCCCCTGCTCTTTTTCTCTTACACAGTCACAATAAATAAATTTTTAAAAACTCAGGAAAAACTCTACCATGTGCATAACTAGTGATTGCTTTTAAAAATTTTTTTTTAATGTTTGTTTTTGAGCGAGAGAGAGCGCAAGCCAGGGAGGGGCAGAGAGAGGGAGACAGGGAATCTGAAGCAGACTCCATCCACCCTGTTAGGGCAGAGCCCACGTGGTGCCCAAACCCACGAACTGTGAGATCATGACCTGAGCCAAAGTCAGACAGTCAACCGAGTCACCCAGGTGTATCCTAGGGATTGCTTTTTAAGCTCTGTATTAGTTTGCTAGGCCTGCCATAACAAAATGCCACAGACTTGAGTGGTTTAAACAACAAAAATTTATTTTTCTCTTTATTCTGAGAGGCTGGAAGTCCATAATCAAGGAGCTGGCAGAGTTGATTTCTCCCCAGTCTCTCTTAGCTTGCAGATGGCATCCTCTTGCCACTTTTTCTGCTGCTTTCTCTGTGAACAGGTGCTCCCTCTATCTCTCAGTCATATTTCCTCTTATAAGGACACCGGTCAAATTGGATTATCATACCCTTAATGGACTCATTTTAACTTAATCACATCTCTAAAGGCCCTGTTTCCTAATACAGTCACATTCTGACGTACTGAGACTTAGGGCTTCCACATACGAATTTGGGGAGACAGTTCCGCCAAAAACAATGTTTTTATTAAGGAAGAATTTAGGACTTCAAAGTTCCACAAGTATGTGAGGGAAGTTTAGAATGTAAAATTTTTATGACATATCACATTCTTAGGAAACATTTTATTATAAAGTTTACTGAGCAATCATAAACTTGATTTGAACATATTCTATCAGTGGGAATTGACAAATGAATAAATAAGGTTGCTCTGATTTAAGAATATACGATTTACAAATTACTTGAATTTTCAGATTAAGCAAGTCAGTGTAGCCTCTGCTGCTTAATTTGGCCACCCTGTGCTTATTTGCTGCTACCAAAGAAGAACAAATATCTTGAGCATGTATTTGAGGATAGAAGGTAGGGAAGAAGACAGAATATTTTGGTTATTTGAATCTTACTTTCAAAACTGTATTATCTGAACATGTGTATGTATGTGTATATATGTGTTTGGTGGTCACCTATGTTTGAATTCATATATGCCTCTGGTACATTGTGTTAAGTGAACTTTTTATGGCTTGGCTTTGGGAATCTAATCATAATTTATTTTGTTATTTCAAGTTGTTTCAAACAATCAAAAAGTACTGATCTGGGGAATACAACCTATTCATTAATTGGGAACTTGCTCTATAAAAAATATTAGGCTGCAACAGAAGTTGTAGTTCCTGATTACTTATTAATCTTGCAGAAGTAGAAAATATCAAACTTTTGTTTCATAGTATGTCTTGAGGAGCGAAGCAAATTGGCTGTGTTTTTCTGGACTTTAGGTCCAGGAACTGGTTTGTTTGACAGTACAGCTGTGTATTTTGTTTGTTTTTAAGATCTATTTTAAATTATCCTTGGCATTTGCTGGAGTAAAATAAATCTTCCTTTGTATTTCATAACCATTAAGAGGTACAATACACAGACCACTAGGAGCTCCTAGCAGAATTTTTAAAGGGGATGCTTGGTTGGTTTTAGAAAAAAATAGTAATGCAATTTTGACAGATTTTACAAATTTGAAATGTTAAATTATGATGGTCATAAATTCCGTTATATTTTTTTCATCAAAGTCATTTTTATAAATAATTTGCAGAGTAATAAAGGAATAATGAAAAAACCTTCATTAGAAATTTTAATTAGATTTTAAGCATAGTAAACTCAAGTTTTATTTTATTTTATTTTTTTTAATTTTTTTTTTCAACGTTTTTTTATTTATTTTTGGGACAGAGACAGAGCATGAATGGGGGAGGGGCAGAGAGAGAGGGAGACACAGAATCGGAAACAGGCTCCAGGCTCTGAGCCATCAGCCCAGAGCCCGACGCGGGGCTCGAACTCACGGACCGCGAGATCGTGACCTGGCTGAAGTCGGACACTTAACCGACTGCGCCACCCAGGCGCCCTGTAAACTCAAGTTTTAAAATCAGCTTTATGGAGATAAAATTGTCATATAATAAACTGTACATATTAAGAGGGTACGGTTTTACAAGTTTTGATGTATGTATACATTTGTGAAACCATCACTGCAATCAAGACAGTGAATATAATCATCATTCCCATATGTTTCTTCAAACTTCTTTTTAATGCTTCCTTCTCGTTGTCCTCCACCTGCTCTTCTCCCAGGCAACTAGTGGTTTGATTTCTCATATTATACAGTAGATTAGTTGGGATTTTCTTGAGTTTTATATAAATAAAATTAAAAGTGCGTTCTATTTTATAGATTTATTTTTTGGATTCTTTCAAATTAATTATTTTGAGATTCATCTGAAATATTATAGCCTGTATCAGTAGCTCATTGATTGTAGTTGCTGAGTAGTATTCCATTATGTGTATATAAGACATTTGGTTTTGAACATACTTCTATTCAAAATGTTCACTATAACTAACCACTTA
The DNA here is from genome assembly GCF_022079265.1 of Lynx rufus. NCBI lineage: Eukaryota > Metazoa > Chordata > Mammalia > Carnivora > Felidae > Lynx > Lynx rufus. The sequence goes on from NW_025814867.1 coordinate 86,100,668, forward strand.
TCAACTAACATACATGAACATGTAATATATATCCATTTGGTGCATATGGATTCCCGATATCAAATAGGTCTGGTTTTTCACCTGATATTAAAACAGCATACTTTTGTAGACTTTGATGGCTCATAATTTTGTAATAAAGAGGACATTCATGTGTCTTTGGTCCATAATTGCAAAGCATTTCATTTTTAGAATTATAAGTACCAATTAGAATGATCAGTCTAGAATGAATTATTTTATTTTTGCATCATCTGTTTCCTTCTATTCCCCTTTGTGTGTGTGTGTGTGTGTGTGTGTGTGTGTGTAGCTACTTTTAACGGTTGTCTTCTTACAAACTGCCTGAAGCAAATCTTAGTACATAAATCTAAAAAATGAGAGAGTACTATCACACTTCCTTTTAGACTGCTGGGATGGTCCAAGTTCTTGTCACAAAATGTTGCATGTTAAAGTCCTTGACTAAGAGGATGAAAATGCCATATTTTCTTATCATCCTCAGGTTTTCCCTCATCTCTTCTTGAATTTGAGAAAATACATTTAGAATATTGTTTTCTGAAGACATACAGTCTCAGGTTTCATTTATACAACCAAATTCACTATGATGATTAATCTACTGTGTTACGTTCATCTTCTGATCGGCTAGGAATTGTAAAATGTATTTGTCAGTTTCTTTTAAGTATTCATGGTGTGCAGAAAAGAGTTAACATAACCTAAATTGCTCTTTGTGAAAAGGTCTCCTTGCAAAGTTGGCCCTTGACTGATATCTAGGAACTTCCATTTCTTTTTTTTTTTTTTTTTCCTTTGAACTTAGATTTCAAGAGATGCTGACCCCTAACCAATAAGAGTGGTTCACTGTGCCTACTGTTTGTGCAAACAAACTGGTTTATGCTGAACACTTCCTTCTGGGAGTCTGGAATTTGGGCTCACACTAGACAGAGTCCTCACCCATGTGGCCAGCCCTCGATGAATACCCTGGGCTCCGAGTCTCTCACAGTTTTTCCTGGTTGGCAGCATGTGTTATCACAGTGTATAGCTAGGAAAATTAAGGGCATCCTGTGTTATTCCACTGGGACAGGATTCTAGAAGTTTCCTCCTGGTTTCCCTCAACTTTGCCTCATGGGCAGTTTCCCCTTACTGATTTTTACCTTGTATCATTTCACTGTAGTCATAGCTGTGCATATAATGTATAATCGATATCATGAATCCTCCTTAAAAATCATTCATTGGACCTGGGGGGTGATCTTGGAGATCTTTCAACATATACAGGCAGAAAGTTAAAAATTATGAATTCCCGACTATATTATAAACAATGATACCTTAGAAAAGATGATATCTGAAGGATGATGCAATCCATCATAATGACTTATTTCAAGATAGAATGAATTTTATTCTATATATAAAAAAGTAAATTTCTTCTTTGTTATATGGAAGATCTTAAGAACAAAAATTATAAAAAGCCAATCCTTACCAATAGAATTGCTTAATCCACACACACACAAACCTAGACTGTGTTGTCATTGAACTCTGATTGTCTACCAACGGTTTAGTAAAGTGTGTTTTCTTAGCCATTTGTGTGCTATATAAAATTTGCATTTATTAAATATTGAGTAAATACAAAATAATATGTAAGAAGCATATTTTAGATGTAAAGAATCTCTACATAACATTAAAAATAACCAAAGGATATTGCAGGCATCCTTTGTTTTATTGTGCTTTGCTTTGTTGCATTTTTTTCTTTTTTAAACAAATTGAAGCTTTGTGGCAACCCTGCATCTAGCAAGTCTTGGCACCATTTTTTCCAACAACATTTGCTCACTTTGTGTCACTGCATCACATTTTGGTAATTCTCACAATACTTCAAACTTTTTTCTTACATTTGTTACAATGATCTGTGATCAGTGATTATGACTCTGAAAGCTCAGATCATGGTTAGCATTTTTTAGCAATAAAGTATTTTTAAATTAAGGTATGTACATTGTTTTTAAGACATAATGTTGCACACTTAATAGACTACAATATGGTATAAACATAACTTTTATATGCACTGAGAAACCAAAAAATTCATTTGACTCGCTTTATTGAGATACTTAATTGTGGTGGTCTGGAACTGAACCCACAGTATGTATATATGTGTGTATATATACATATATATGTATATATATATATATATATATCTCCAAGGTATACTTGTATCTCGTCCTTCAGAAGTCCCCTATTTACTCCCCTCAGATTCCATCTTTTCTTTTTCTATTCAGTAATCATAATTTTGAATTCTATATTAGTAAGTCTTTTCTTTATAATTTCTAAATGATAAATTGTATGGTTTTGTACACTTTTGAACCAGTGGGTGATGATATGCCTGTTAATTTCTTTTTCTTACCTTTCTGTTTTTTCACTTTTCTTTTCCTGTTTTTTGGAGGTTCTTAAAATATATTCTTGGTATAAATATTTTGTTGGTTACAAGGGTTAGAAATACCTTCTCCCATTCAATGGTTCAGCTGTTTTTGTTATCTTTTGATGATTAGAAACACATAATTTTAATGTCAGACTACCAGTTTTTTTAAGGCTTATGCATTTTGTGTATTGTTTTGAATATTCTTTCAGAGCCAGAAGTCATAAAGGGATTTCCTATATAGTGTTCTTCAAGTTTTATAGTTTGAATTTTCACAACTGCTAGAACTTAATTTTTGTTTTTGTATGTAGGAGTCCCGTTTCATTTTTTTCTCATGGTTACCCAGTTGTCCCAGTGCCATTTATTGACGAATCCTTTCCATTTACCCTGTGATCTGTACTGTGTCGTAAATTCTCATACATGAATCTGTTTTTAGATTCTTTCTTTTGTTCCACACATCAGTTTGCTTAACCCTATGCTGATACACATTTTAGCCACCACAGCTTTAAAGTAATACCAGTTGTAACTGTTGATTTATATCATTTTAGATCTTCTATACAAACAGTAATATCCTTTGTGAATGATGACGGTTTTGCTGCTATCATAAGAAAAGAAATGGGTTATGTGTGTTTTACGTTTTGATGAAAGTAGTGTTAAATTGCTGACAAGAAAAAGCTATTCTCATTTACATTCCCACTTGGATGTTAGAGTTTCTGTTTTTCCATACCCTTATCAACATTAGATACTGGCCCTTTTATAATATAATAATGTTCTCACCCCTTCCACCAACCAGCTAGAGTTTTCAAGTTGGTGAGTAGAAGTTTTAAGCTTTATTCAAATTTATTAGTCCCTTTTATTTTGTAGATATTCTTTCTTTCTTAGATTTCACCATTCCAAGAATATGAATAAAGTGACCCATGTTTTGTTTAAGTGTTTGGCTCAATTCTTCATATTTAGATCTGTGATCTTTTTTTTTTTTTTTAGTTTAAATTATGCTCTAGGATTCGTGAATTGTTTTTCCAGATGTCTGTTACCAAACACTATTGATTCCGTAATCCATCATTGTCCCACTAATTTAAAATACTATTTTATATTATTAAATTCCCATATGTATTTGGTTCTGTTGTTGGATTCTGTCCTGTTCAATAGATTTATTTATGTTTCTGCTGCTGTCAAGCTTTTAAACACTCTTTATACTTGATAGAATCAGTTGTTCTCATGAGTTTTTAATTCAGAATTTTCTTGGCTTTTTACATGCTGGGTGTTTTTTTAAATTATTTTTGTGGCTATTTATTTATTTTTTAAGAGAGAGAGAACAAGCCAGGGAGGGGGAGAGAGAGAGAGCTAGAGAGAAATTCCAAGCAGGCCCTGTGCTGTCAGCACACAGCCTGATGTGGGGCTTAAACCCAAGAACTGGGAGATCATGAGCCGAAAGCAAGAGTCAGAAGCTCAACTGGCTGAGCCACCCAGGTGCCCCTACATGCTGCTTTTTTAAATGGTGATTACTAGTATCCTGTCAAGCCCTCTGGCCCACCCAGTTAAAACTATATTAATATTTTAACTGCAAACACATTGAGTTTATAGATTACTTTCTTAGAAAACTCAAGCTATTAAAATATTGGATGCTTATCCAAGAACAACTGTGTTCTTCATTTATTCAGTATTCCTTTATCGCCTTCAGAAAATTGTGAAGTTTTCTTCATTAGAGATTGAGTCCTTTAACTCAAGTTTTCTGTTCATTGTTGCTACTGGGAATATGGTCTTTTCCAACAGACACACAGAAATTTACTACTTTTATTCATTTTCATTGAGGTATAATTTTTGTTCAATAAACTGCATCCATGTAAAATGTGCAATTTAATTAGTTTTGACAGCTCTAAACCCTTGTGAAACCACTGCTATAATCAAGTTACATAATATTTGCCTCCCTCAAAAGGGTTCTTTGTGCTCCTTTGAGTTCCAGTCAACCTTTCACTCCCTACCAGATACCTACCACTAATCGGTTTTTGTCATTATAAATTGTTTTTACATTTTCAGAAATTTTATATAAATGGATTAATACAGTAAATACTCTTTTGTGTGTGTCTTCTTTTTTTTTTTTTAATTTTTTTTTCAACGTTTATTTATTTTTGGGACAGAGAGAGACAGAGCATGAACAGGGGAGGGGCAGAGAGAGAGGGAGACACAGAATCAGAAACAGGCTCCAGGCTCTGAGCCATCAGCCCAGAGCCCGACGCGGGGCTCGAACTCACGGACCGCGAGATCGTGACCTGGCTGAAGTCGGACGCTTAACCGACTGCGCCACCCAGGCGCCCCTTGTGTGTGTCTTCTTTAACTCAGCATAATGCTTTTGAAAGTCACTGAAGTTGTTGTTTATGTCAGCAGTTTGCTTTTTTTTTTAACTGCAGAGTTATATTCCACTATATGGGTATATTACCTTTTGTTTATTCATACATGTTGATAGACATTTGGATTGTTGACAGTTTTTGGCTGTTGTGACTAAAGATGCTATGAATTTAAATGTACACGTTTGTGTGTGGACATATGTTTTTAATTTCTTTTAGATAAGTATCCAGTGGTTTTCATACCATAGATGTAAGAATGGTTGTTTAATATCCCAGCAGTATGTGAGTCCCAGTCTCAGCTCCACATTGTCACCAAAACTTATCTTAAAAACAAAAACAGTTATCTTAGTAGGCATGCAGTAGTATTTTATTGTGGGTTATTTTTTTTAATGTTTATTTATTTTTGAGAGAGAGAGCGAGCTCGAGAGGGAAAGGGCCAGAGAGAGAGGGAGACACCCTGTGTCTCTGTGTCCGAAGCAGGCTCCAGGCTCTGAGCTGTCAGCACAGAGCCCGATGCGGGTCTCAAACTCACAAACTGTGAGATCATGACCTGAGCTGAAGTTGGATGTGGATGCTTAACCGACTGAGCCACCCAGGTGCCCCCTTTTATTGTGGTTTTTATTTTGCATTTCCTTGATGGCTTGTGATATTGATTATCTTTACATGTTTAACATTAGTATCTCTTCCTTTGAGAAGTATTATGGGTTTGTGTCCCCCCCCCACCCCTTCCCCCAAATAAAAATATGTTGGAGTCCTAACCCCTAGTACTTTAGACTGTGACCTTATTTAGAGATAGGGTCTCTGCAGAGGTAATCAAGCTGAAATGAAGTCATTAGGGTGGGTGCTAATCCACATGACTGATGTGCTTATAATAAGGGAAATTTGGACAAAGAGCACACACACACACTGCACAGCAAGAACACCATGTGAAGATGAAGGCAGAGACATAAAGATGAAGGCAGAGACAAGCCAAGGAATGCCAAGAGAGTGCCAACAAGCCACCAGAAGCAGGACAAAGACATGGGATAGATTCTTCCTCACAGCCCTCAGAAGGATTCTACTCTGCTGATAATCTTGATCTCAGACTTCTAGCCTCCATAACTAGCCTCCATAACTGTGAGATATTAAATTTATGTTGTTTAAGCCACCCAATTTGTCGTACTTAGTTACAATAGCTTTAGCAAATTCATACGTGAAATATAAATTTATTCCCAATTTTTAAAAAAAGTGGATTGTTTGTCTTCCTGTTACTAAGTTAAAAAAAGATCTTTATAGGGGCACCTGGGTGGCTCAGTCCCTTAAGCATCCGACTTCAGCTCAGGTCACAATCTCCTGCATTTGTGAGTTCCAGCACTGCATGGGGCTTTGTGCTTTGTGCTGACAGCTCAGAGCCTAGAGCCTGGAGCCTGCTCCAGATTCTTTGTCTCCCTCTCTTTCTGCCCCTCCCCCACTCCCAGTCTGTGTTTCTCTCTCTCAAGAAAAAAAAATAAAAAAAAATGATCTTTATATATTCAGATATGAGTTCTTTGTCAGATTTACTTATTGCAAATATTTTCTCTCATTTTATGCTTTGCCTTTTACTTTTCTTAGTGGTAATTTTAAAGAGCAGAAGTTTTCACAAAGCCTACTTTGGCAAAATTTTTCATCATTTTGCTTTTTGCGTTCTATATCATCTTTTCCTACCACAATCTTTTTTTCTTAGATTTTCTTCTAGAAGCTTATAGCTTTGTATGTTAAACTTAGGTCTGCAGTCTGTTTCAGATTAATTCTGTATATGTGAGGTAAGGGTCAACATTAATGTTTTTCCTTATGAATGTTCAGTGGTTCCAGCACCATTGGTTGAAAAGTCTTTTCCTTTGGACATCATTGAATTACTATTGCACTTCATCAAAAATCATTTGGCAGTATGTGTGTGAATTTTTTTCTGAATGCTTTATTCTTTCCCATTGATGTAGTCCATCTTTTGGGCCAGTATCACACTGTCTTGACATCAGGTAATATAAGTCTTCCAACTTCGTTCTTTTTAAAATTTGGTTTGGCTGTTCTAGGTCAAATTATTGTTAGGATTGCATCAAATTTATAAACCACTTGAAGAAAATGGACATCTTAAGAATATTGAGTCTTCCAATCCACAAAGACATTATGTCTTTCTTTAGATCTTATTTCTTTTAGCACTATTCTGTAATTTTCAGTGAAAACATCATGAACATCTTTTGTAAAAATTTATCCCTAAAGTTTTTATGTTTTGGAATTTGTGTAAATGGAATTTTTGGAAAGTTTTTGTTTTTAGTTATTTGCTATTGGTATTAGAAAATATAATTTGACTAACCTTGTATCCTGTCACCTTACTGAAGTCAACTATTACTAGTTTGGGTCGTTTTATAAATTCCTTGGAACTTTCAGTGTAAACAATTGTGTCATTTGTTAGTAGAGATAATTTTACTTTTTTACTGATTTTTATGCTTTTTATTTCTTTTACTTACCTTGTAGTCATGGAGGGAAATGAGAAGGATGAGGGACGCCTGGGTTGCTCAGTCAGTTGAGTGTTTGACTCTTGATTTTGGCTTAGATCATGATCTCATGTTTTGTGAGATCAAGACCCTCATTGGCCTCTGTGCTGACAGAGTAGAGCCTGCTTGGAATTCTCTTTCTCCCTCTCTCTCTCTGCCTCTCGCCTGCTCACGCGTGCACTCTCTCTCAAAATAAACATTTTTTAAAAAGAAAGAAATGAGAAGAATAAGAATCTTTGCTTTATTCCCTTATCTTAATGGGGAGAATGTTCAACATTTCACTGTTTGGTGTGTTATCTGTAGGGTTTTGTGGATGCCCTTTATCAGATTGAGATTGTTCTGGATTTTTAGTTTGCTGAGAATTTTATCATGAATCCGTGTTAAACAGGATCACATGTTTTATATATGCCTCTCAAACAGATCATATGGTTATTTTTCTGTATTCTTTTAATATGGAGAATTGTGCTGATTTTCACCCAGATGTTAACTAACCCTGCCTTTCTACAGTAAACCTTAGTCATGATGTGTCATTCTTTTCACGTTCAATTTGTTAATTTTTAAATTTTTTTTAATGTTTATTTTTGAGAGAAAGAGAGAGAGAGAGAGAGAGAGACATGAGTAGGGGAGGGTCAGAGAGAGGGGAAGACACAGAATCCAAAGCAGGCTCCAGGCTCTGAGCTGGCAGCACAGAGACTGACATAAGGCCGGAACGCACGAACCTCAAGATCATGACCTGAGCCGAAGTCAGATGCTTAACCAACTGAGCCTCCCAGGCGCCCCTCAATTTGCTAATTTTTAAAAAGCATTCTTGCATGTGTTCATGAAGAATATTGGTTTATCATTTTCTTACTTTTGTAATGTCTTAGGGTTTAATACTAAAGTTATGCTGGTCTCATAGCTGGGAAAGGTGCTTTATTTTCTGAAAGAATTTGTGAAAAAATACTGCCTTTTTTTAAAGTTTGTTTGTTTATTTATTTATTTTGAGAGAGAGAGAGAATACACCGTATGATTTCAGTCCCTTTAAATTTGTGACTTGCTTTATGGCCTAGCATATGGTTTATCTTGGCAAATGTATAATGTGCACCAAACAGAATGTATTTTCATTTGTTGAGTGCAGTGTACAATGTCAGTTAAGTTACAGTGGTTGACAGTTTGGCAAGATTGTCTGTTTTTACTGATAGTTGTACAGTTCTCTCAACCAAGGAGTTTAAATCTCTTTCTAAGATTATGGAATTGTATATTTCTCCATTTAATTATTTGTACTTTTGTGTATTTTAAGGCTCTGTCACTTAGGTGTACACATTTGTGGTTACATCTTCGTGGTGAATTAGATTTTTATTATTTTGAAATATTTTTTTCTTTAGGTAATACTCTTTGATGTCTGTTTTGTTAGATATTAATATAGCCACTCCAGCTTTCTTGCACTTAAAAGCTACAGGATATATCTTTTTTTTTCATTATATACTTTATCTCTTTTGTACATAAAGTTCATCTCTTGCTTTTTAATTCATTTCTGAAAATCTCAACCTTTTAATTATAGTGTCTCTTTTTAAAAAGAATTTATTTGGTTTTTCTTTGTTCCCTCTTGAGTTCCTTTCTTGTCCCTTCCTTGCCTTCTTTTGGATTATTTGAATATTTTTAAATATTTCGTTTTAACTATTGGCTTCTTAGCTATATGCCTCTTTGCATTTTTTTATTAGTTACTGTAAAGATTATAATATATATCCTTACCTTACAGCTATTTAATATTTTTATTTATTTATCTATTTATTTATTTAATATATGAAATTTATTGTCAAATTGGTTTCCATACAACACCCAGTGCTCATCCCAAAAGATGCCCTCTTCAATACCCATTACCTACCCTCCCCTACCTCCCACCCCCCATCAACCCTCAGTTTTCAGTTTTTAAGAGTCTCCTTGTGCTTTGGCTCTCTCCCACTCTAACCTCTTTTTTTTTTTTCCTTCCCCTCCCCCATGGGTTTCTTTAAGTTTCTCAGGATCCACATAAGAGTGAAAACATATGGTATCTGTCTTTCTCTGTATGGCTTATTTCACTTAGCATCACACTCTCCAGTTCCATCCACGTTGCTACAAAGGGCCATATTTCATTCTTTCTCATTGCCACATAGTACTCCATTGTGTATATAAACCACAATTTCTTTATCCATTCATCAGTTGATGGACATTTAGGCTCTTTCCACAATTTGGCTATTGTTGAGAGTGCTGCTATAAACATTGGGGTACAAGTGCCCCTATGCATCAGTAATCCTGTATCCCTTGCTAAATTCCTAGCAGTGCTACTGCTGGGTCATAGGGTAGGTCTATTTTTTTTTTTAATTTTTTTTTTTTCCACGTTTATTTATTTTTGGGACAGAGAGAGACAGAGCATGAACGGGGGAGGGGCAGAGAGAGAGGGAGACACAGAATCGGAAACAGGCTCCAGGCTCTGAGCCATCAGCCCAGAGCCCGACGCGGGGCTCGAACTCACGGACCGTGAGATCGTGACCTGGCTGAAGTCGGACGCTCAACCGACTGCGCCACCCAGGCGCCCCGGGTAGGTCTATTTTTAATATTTTGAGGAACCTCCACACTGTTCTCCAGAGCAGCTGCACCAATTTGCATTGCCACCAACAGTGCAAGAGGGTTCCCGTTTCTCCACATCCTCTCCAGCATCTATAGTCTCCTGATTTGTTCATTTTGGCCACTCTGACTGGCGTGAGGTGGTATCTGAGTGTGGTTTTGATTTGTATTTCCCTGAGGAGGAGCGACATTGAGCATCTTTTCATGTGCCTGTTGGCCATCCGGATGTCTTCTTTAGAGAAGTGTCTATTCATGTTTTCTGCCCATTTCTTCACTGGGTTATTTGTTTTTCGGGTGTGGAGTTTGGTGAGCTCTTTATAGATTTTGGATACTAGCCCTTTGTCCGATATGTCATTTGCAAATATCTTTTCCCATTCCGTTGGTTGCCTTTTAGTTTTGTTGGTTGTTTCCTTTGCTGTGCAGAAGCTTTTTATCTTCATAAGGTCCCAGTAGTTCCTGTTTGCTTTTAATTCCCTTGCCTTTGGGGATGTGTCAAGTAAGAAATTGTTGCAGCTGAGGTCAGAGAGGTTTTCTCCTGCTTTCTCCTCTAGGGTTTTGATGGTTTCCTCTCTCACACTCAGGTCCTTTATCCATTTTGAGTTTGTTTTTGTGAATGGTGTGAGAAAGTGGTCTAGTTTCAACCTTCTGCATGTTGCTGTCCATTTCTCCCAGCACCATTTGTTAAAGAGACTGTCTTTTTTCCATTGGATGTTCTTTCCTGCTTTGTCAAAGATGAGTTGGCCATACGTTTGTGGGTCTAGTTCTGGGGTTTCTATTCTATTCCATTGGTCTATGTGTCTGTTTTTGTGCCAGTACCATGCTGTCTTGATGATTACAGCTTTGTAGTAGAGGCTAAAGTCTGGGATTGTGATGTCTCCTGCTTTGGTCTTCTTCAAAATTACTTTGGCTATTCGGGGCCTTTTGTGGTTCCATATGAATTTTAGGATTGCTTGTTCTAGTTTCGAGAAGAATGCTGGTGCAATTTTGATTGGGATTGCATTGAAAGTGTAGATAGCTTTGGGTAGTATTGACATTTTGACAATATTTATTCTTCCAATCCATGAGCACGGAATGTTTTTCCATTTCTTTGTATCTTCTTCAATTTCCTTTATAAGCTTTCTATACTTTTCAGCATACAGATCTTTTACATCTTTGGTTAGATTTATTCCTAGGTATTTTATGCTTCTTGGTGCAATTGTGAATGGGATCAGTTTCTTTATTTGTCTTTCTGTTGCTTCATTATTAGTGTATAAGAATGCAACTGATTTCTGTACGTTGATTTTTGTATCCTGCGACTTTGCTGAATTCATGTATCAGTTCTAGCAGACTTTTGGTGGAGTCTATCAGATTTTCCATGTATAATATCATGTCATCTGCAAAAAGTGAAAACTTGACTTCATCTTTGCCAATTTTGATGCCTTTGATTTCCTTTTGTTGTCTGATTGCTGATGCTAGCACTTCCAACACTATGTTAAACAACAGCCATGAGAGTGGACATCCCTGTCCTGTTCCTGATCTCAGGGGGAAAGTTCTCAGTTTTTCCCCATTGCGGATGATATTAGCTGTGGGCTTTTCATAAATGGCTTTTATGATGTTTAAGTATGTTCCTTCTATCCCAACTTTCTTGAGGGTTTTTATTAAGAAAGGATGCTGAATTTTGTCAAATGCTTTTTCTGCATCGATTGACAGGATCATATGGTTCTTATATTTTCTTTTATTAATATGATGTATCATGTTGATTGATTTGCGAATGTTGAACCAGCCCTGCATCCCAGGAATGAATCCCACTTGATCATGGTAAATAATTCTTTTTATAAGCTGTTGAATTTGATTTGTTAGTATCTTATTGAGAATTTTTGCATCCACATTCATCAGGGATATTGGCCTGTAGTTCTCTTTTTTTACTGGGTCTCTGTCTGGTTTAGGAATCAAAGTAATAATGGCTTCATAGAATGAGTCTGGAAGTTTTCCTTCCCTTTCTATTTTTTGGAATAGCTTGAGAAGGATAGGTATTATCTCTGCTTTAAATGTCTGGTAGAATTCCCCAGGGAAGCCATCTGGTCCTGGACTCCTATTTGTTGGGAGATTTTTGATAACTGATTCAATTTCTTTGCTGGTTATGGGTCTTTTCAAGCTTTCTATTTCCTCCTGATTGAGTTTTGGAAGTGTGTGGGTGTTTAGGAATTTATCCATTTCTTCCAGGTTGTCCAGTTTGTTGGCATATAATTTTTTATAGTATTCCCTGATAATTGCTTGTATTTCTGAGGGATTGGTTGTAATAATTCCATTTTCATTCATGATTTTATCTATTTGGGTTATCTCCCTTTTCTTTTTGAGAAGCCTGGCTAGAGGTTTATCAATTTTGTTTATTTTTTCAGAACACCAACTCTTGGTTTCATTGATCTGCTCTACAGTTTTTTTAGATTCTATATTGTTTATTTCTGCTCTGATCTTTATTATTTCTCTTCTTCTGCTGGGTTTGGGGTATCTTTGCTGTTCTGCTTCTATTTCCTTTAGATTTTGTATTTGGGATTTTTCTTGTTTCTTGAGATAGGCCTGGATTGCAATATATTTTCCTCTCAGGACTGCCTTTGCTGCATCCCAAAGCATTTGGATTGTTGTATTTTCATTTTCGTTTGTTTCCATATATTTTTTAATTTCTTCTCTAATTGCCTGGTTGACTCATTCATTCTTTAGTAGGGTGTTCTTTAACCTCCATGCTTTTGGAGGTTTTCCAGACTTTTTCCTATGGTTGATTTCAAGCTTCATAGCATTGCGGCCCAAAAGTGTGCATGGTATGATCTCAATTCTTGTATACTTATGAAGGGCTGTTTTGTGACCCAGTATGTGATCTATCTTGGAGAATGTTCCATGTGCACTCGAGAAGAAAGTATATTCTGTTGCTTTGGGATGCAGAGTTCTAAATATATCTGTCAAGTCCATCTGATCCAATGTATCGTTCAGGGCCCTTGTTTCTTTATTGACCATGTGTCTAGATGATCTGTCCATTGTTGTAAGTGGGGTGTTAAAGTCCCCTGCAATTACCACATTCTTGTCAATAAGGTTGCTTATGTTTGTGAGTAATTGTTTTACATATTTGGAGGCTCCTGTATTCAGCGCATAGACATTTATAATTGTTAGTTCTTCTTGATGGGTAGACCCTGTAATTATTATATAATGCCCTTCTTCATCTCTTATTACAGCCTTTAATTTAAAGTCTAGTTTGTCTGATATAAGTATGGCTACTCCAGCTTTCTTTTGACTTCCAGTAGCATGAAAGATAGTTCTCCATCCCCTCACTTTCAATCTGAAGGTGCCTCAGGTCTAAAATGAGTCTCTTGTAGACAGCAAATAGATGGGTCTTGTTTTTTTTTTATCCGTTCTGATACCCTATGTCTTTTGGTTGGCGCATTTAGTCCATTTACATTCAGTGTTATTATAGAAAGATATAGGTTTAGAGTCATTGTGATGTCTGTAGGTTTCATACTTGTAGCGATGTCTCTGGTACTTTGTCTCACAGGATCCCCCTTAGGATCTCTTGTAGGGCTGGTTTAGTGGTGACGAATTCCTTCAGTTTTTGTTTGTTTGGGAAGACCTTTATCTCTCCTTCTATTCTAAATGACAGATTTGCTGGATAGAGGATTCTCGGCTGCATATTTTTTCTGTTGATCACATTGAAGATTTCCTGCCATTCTTTCTGGCCTGCCAAGTTTCAGTAGAGAGACCCATCACTAGTCTTATCGGTCTCCCTTTATATGTTAGAGCACGTTTATCCCTAGCTGCTTTCAGAATTTTCTCTTTATCCTTGTATTTTGCCAGTTTCACTATGATATGTCGTGCAGAAGATCAATTCAAGTTACGTCTGAAGGGAATTCTCTGTGCCTCTTGGATTTCAATGCCTTTTTCCTTCCCCAGATCAGGGAAGTTTTCAGCTATTATTTCTTCAGGTACACCTTCAGCACCTTTCCCTCTCTCTTCCTCCTCTGGAATGCCAATTATGTGTAGATTATTTCTCTTTAGTGCATCACTTCGTTCTCTGATTTTCCCCTCATACTCCTGGATTTTTTTATCTGTCTTTTTCTCAGCTTCTTCTTTTTCCATAATTTTATCTTCTAGTTCACCTATTCTCTCCTCTGCCTCTTCAGTCCGAGCTGTGGTCGTCTCCATTTTATTTTGCAGCTCATTAATAGCACTTTTGGCTGTTCCTTAGTCCTTTGATCTCTGTAGCAATAGATTCTCTGCTGTCCTTTATACTGTTTTCAAGCCCAGCGATTAATTTTATGACTATTACTCTAAATTCACTTTCTGTTATATTGTTTAAATCGTTTTTGATCAGTTCGTTAGCTGTTGTTATTTCCTGGACATTTTTTTGAGGGGAATTCTTCCGTTTTGTCATTTTGGATAGTCCCTGGAGTGGTGCAGAACTGCGGGGCACTTCCCCTGTGCTGTCTTGAATAACTTGCGTTGGTGGGTGGGGCCGCAGTCAGACCTGATGTCTGCCCCCAGCCTGCTGCTGGGGCCACAGTCAGACTGGTGTGTACCTTCTCTTCCCCTCTCCTAGGGGTGGGATTCACTGTGGAGTGGCGTGGCCCGTCTGAGCTACTTGCACACTGCCAGGCTTGTGGTGCTGAGGATCTGGCGTATTAGCTGGGGTGGATCGGCAAGGTGTACAGGGGCGGGAGGGGCAGGTTTAGCTCGCTAAACCAAAACTCTGCTTCAGGAGGGGCTGCAGCACCGGGAGGTGGTCAGACCCGCCGGAGGGATGGATCCGCAGAAGCGTGTTGGGTGTTTGTGCGGTGCAAGCAAGTTCCCTGACAGGAACTGGTTCCCTTTGGGATTTTGGCTAGGGGATGGGCAAGGGAGATGGCACTGGCAAGCGCCTTTGTTCCCCGCCAAGCTGCGCTCTGTTGTCCAGGGCTCAACAACTCTCCCTCCCGTTGTCCTGCAGCCTTCCCGCTCTCCGAGCATTCCCACTAGTAGTGCAAGAGGGTTCCCCTTTCTCCTCATCCTCGCCAACACCTGTTGTTCCTTGTGTTGTTAATTTTAGCCATTCTGACAAGTGTGAGGTGGTATCTCATTGAGATTTGACTTGTATTTCCCTGATGAGCGGTGTTGAGCATCTTTTCATGTGTCTGTTAGCCATCTGGCTCTCTTCTTTGGAAAAGTGTCTGTTCTTGTCTTCAGCCCATTTCTTAACTAGGTTATTTGTTTTTGGGTTTAGAGTCACAGATTTTTGGATACTAACCCTTTATCAGATGTGTCTCTTGCAAATATCTTCTCCCATTTTCTTGGCTGCCTTTTAGTTTTGTTGATTGTTTCCTTTGCTGTGCAGAAGCTTTTTATCTTGATGAATTCCCAGTAGTTCATGTTTGTTTGCTTTTGTTTCCATTGCCTTTGATGATGTGTCTAAAGGAAGTGGCTTGGGCTGAGGTCAGAGAGTTTGCTGCCTGTGTTCTCCTCTAGGATTTTGATGGTTTCCTATCTCACATTTAAGTCTTTCATCCATTTTGAGTTTATTTTTGGTGTGGTGTAAGAAAGTGTTCCAGTTTCATTCTTCTGCATGTCGCTGTCCAATTTTCCCAACAGCACGGATACTCTTTTTTGCTTTGTCGAAGATTAGTTGACCATACATTGTAGGTCCATTTCTGGGTTCTTTGTTCGCTTCCATTGATCTGTGTGTCTGTTTTTGTTCCAGTGCTATACTGTCTTGATGACTTTAGCTTTGTAATGTAGCTTGAAATCCAGAATTGTGATGCCTCTAGTTTTGTTTTTCTTTTTCGGGATGACTTTGGCTATTTGGAGTCTTTTGTGGTTTCTTACAAATCTTAGGGTTGTTTATTCTAGCGCTGTGAAAAATGCTGGTGGTATTTTGATAGGGATTGCATTAAATGTGTAGATTGCTTGGGTAGTGTAGACATTTTAATGATGTTTGTCCTTCCAATTCATGAGCATTGAATGCTTTTCCATTTTTTGATCTCCTCTTCAGTTTCTTTCGTAAGTGTGGCATAGTTTTCAGAGTACAGATCTTTGACCTCTTTCTTAGGTTTATTCCTAGGTATCTTGTTGTTTTTGGTGCACTTGCAAATGGGATCGATTCTTAGATTTCTTTTTCTGCTCCTTTGTTTTAGGTATATAGAAATGCAACAGATTTCTGCACATTGATTTTATATCCTACAACTTTGCTGAATTAATGTATTAGTTCTAGGAGTTTTTTGGTGGAATCTTTTGGGTTTTCTACATAGGGTGTCATGTTGTCTGCAAATAGTGAAAGTTTGACTTCTTCCTTGCTGATTTGGATGCCTTTTATTTCTTTTTGTTGTCTGCTGAGGCTAAGACTTCCAGTAGTATGTTAAATAGTAATGGTGAGAGTGGACATCTTTGCCTTATTCCTTACTGTAGGGTAAAGGCTTGCACTTTTTCCCCATTGAGGATGATATTAGCTGTGGGTCTTTCATATATGGGTCTTCATGATGTTGAGGTATGTTCCTTCTATCCCTGCTTTGTTAAGCATTTTTATAAAAAATGGATGAGTGTGGGAAAATCTTTTATCTTGGCTTGTCACAATTCTTTTCTTAAAATGCTTTGAGTTAATAATTCTATTCTTGGGCCTTAGCCTTTCAGCAGTTGCTGTCAGTGGTTTCAGGGATTTTAAATTTATTTGTTTTAACTAGGTGAATAGTTGGAAGAATTGTTTACTTAGAGATATTTATCAATTCTGCTACAAGTAATCAATTTTTGGCTAAATTTTTTCCCTTGGTTATATAGATTGGTTTCTATTTATATGGGTTGAAAGTTAAGAATTGTTTAACAATAGGCAATAGTTTAATTGTATCTAACTTTTTCATCCCAGTTCTCAGTTAATGCATGTAATAGTTAATTTTATTAATGAACTGATGGAATAGGAAAAACCATATTGTAGATGCTATCCCAAACCAGCAGTTTTTTTACTAACAACATAGCCCCACTTTAAAACAGTTTGTCTGGAGCTGGCAGTAAGATGGTCTCAAAACAGCTTTTGTCATGGGCAAGAAAAATAAGCTCTAAACTAGTCTAATATTAGTGTTTATATTTAGATGATTCTTCTGTTTCTATTTCTGCAGTTTCATATTAAACCATTGTTAAGAAAAAAACCAGTAAGTGTTTTGGATGCAGTTTTGTATTGCTTTTATCTCATTGAAGATTGATAAATAGGAGAATGATGTTAATGTAATCTGGAAATCACTTTGGTCCATACTTAATTTTTCCTAAACTAGGAAATCCTGTGCCATAGGAATAGGATTATAATTTTAATTGGAGAGTAGAAAAGAAAGCCCTTGGCTCTTTTGCTACCCTGAAAGCAAGGAGTTCTTTGGACTGTATTTAAGAAAATTAAAGACAACCTGCAGCTGGGCCTTTTACCTAGCGATTTACTCCCAACCCAGCATGATTCTTTGCAGGTGATACATTCCATTGCCTTTTTTTATGCCCATCTTAAAAGTAGCCCAACTGTATTTGGGGCTTTGACCTATACTGTCTGACACCCACTGACCCTATTTTAATTGCAGTTGACCCTTGAACAACTTGGGGGTGGTTAGAAGTGCTATTACTCTGCACAGTTGAAAATTGTGTAACTTTTGACCCCCCCCCAATACTTAACTACTAATAGCTTACTTTTGACCTTACTGATAACATAAACAGTTTATTAACACGTTTTGTATATGTATTATATGTTGTATTCTTATAATCAAGTAAGCTAGAGAAAACTGTTAAAGAAATCTTAAGAGAAAATACAGCATTGTCCTGTATTTGTAAAAACAGAACAAAACAAAACTGTATATAAGTGGACCCATGCAGTTCAAACCTGTGCTGTTCAAGGGTCAACTGTATAGTGTTGCCAGTATTTTCAGTCCTTTGTGCTGTGGTTGTAGGCTGAGTGACAAAATAAAATGCCTATTTCTTTGTCTCTGAGGCCATTTATTTTGACCTTGAAACTTAAAAGTTTATTTTAACTCTTGAAAATAATTAATTTTGGCTGTTAAAGATGCAAAAAGTGAAAATAATGCTTTTTGAGAAGTATAAAACATTTCTGCAGTTTTAAATTAATGTATTTTATTGATTATAAGATACACTTTTTTCTAATTTTAACCTTTTCGAATTTCGGAGCGTTTGTAGTTGATGCACTTCACAATTTTGTTCGGTTTTTTCTTTTAAAGGGGTACAGGGGCGCCTGGGTGGCGCAGTTGGTTAAGCGTCCGACTTCAGCCAGGTCACGATCTCGCAGTCCGTGAGTTCGAGCCCCGCGTCAGGCTCTGGGCTGATGGCTCGGAGCCTGGAGCCTGTTTCCGATTCTGTGTCTCCCTCTCTCTCTGCCCCTCCCCCGTTCATGCTCTGTCTCTCACTGTCCCAAAAATAAATAAACGTTGAAAAAAAAAATTAAAAAAAAAAAAAAATAAAGGGGTACAAATAAGTGGGGTGCCTTATGATTGATGATGTATTGGATTGGATGAAATATGGTATTAGCTTGTAGATCAGTTTTAGAAGTTAAAATATCCTGGTTTTGATATTCTGGAAACCCTGTTTTTGAAAGGTCATACTATCATTTCTATGGAGTTTAGAACTGTGGTTTCCAAAAGTTCATAATATAGATTTTGGCAAAGTCTTCTAAATATTTTTTGAAATGGAGGTTTAGATCTTGTTATGAATAATAAGCTGTGAAACTACAAAATAGTTTCCTTTAAAACAAAAAATTTTAGGAGCATCTGGGTGGCTCAGTCAGTTGAGCATCTGACTTCAGGTCAGGTCATGATCTCATGATTCATGAGTTCAAGCCCTGTGTCAGGCTCTGTACTGACAGCTCAGAGCCTGGAGCCTGTTTCAGATTCTGTGTCTTCCTCTCTCTCTGCCCCTCCTCTGTTTCACACTCTGTCTCTTTCTCTCTCTCAAAAATAAGTAAACATCAAAATATTTTAAACAAAAAATTTAAGAAAAATATGCCTTTTTTCTATTATTTTGTTATAGAACCAATCATTTAAAAATTCAGGTTTCTGTTCTTTATAGTCCTAATTTAATAGAGCAAAGTGGAAGTTAGGACTAGAACTATGACTATTGGATTTGACCTTTTTGCCATTTGTAATACCTTGTATCATTACATAAGAATGACTGAATTTCTTATACACAGTATTACATACACATAATTTCTCTATCCCACCTTAAAGTCTTCTGTCATTTCTATAACATATCTAAAAGTGATTATTCTAGGTCATTTTGAAACCAGTACAGCAGTTCTTGGCCCTTACTCCCCTGCCCCTCCCAAACTTAAACTATCCCAAATTCTTTGAGAAACTAATTAAAACTCTGAACATCTCCTCTGGAAAAAATGCTCACACTCCTTTGAAATTGTTTTTACAATTTTAAGGGGTGGTTTTAGGCAGTTATATCTTTTTTTTATTTTGTTTTTTTGTTTTTTGCTTTTAGCTTATTATTTAGAAATGCTAGGAAGAAAAATGTGAAGAAATGATACTGCCTTGATTTTCACTTTATAGAAATGCTTTTAATGTTGCATCACTAAATATGATGATTGCTGGGCACCTGGGTGGCTCAGTTGGCTAGGCATCTGACTCTTGATTTCCACTCAGGTCATGATCACGGTTCATGGGATCAGGTCCTGTATGGGGCTTCATGCTGGCAGCACAGAGCCTGTTTGAGATTCTCTCTCTCAAAATAAATAAACTTAAAAAATATATATGATTGCTAGTAGATTTTTTTAATGTCTATATTAATAAGAGCTATCGCCCCCACTCCATTAGGAATGAGTTTAACATTGTGGCAGATACTTAGATGTTCTTTAAGCATCCACTGAGATGATCTCATGAACTTGGTTTTTCTTTGATCTATTCATATGGTTAAAAAAGCCATGAACCATCAATTGAACTTCCTTGTATTCTTTTTGGGCTACATTTCACTTCATGGTATTGTATTTAATTTGCTGTTTTTCCTTCCAGAACATTTTTGTCTTCATATTTGAAGTAAGATTAGTTTCTTGTTTTTTAAGGTTCTATAATCTGATTGTCTAATGAATTTGGAAGCTTTTCATCGTCCTCAGGAATGCAAGAATGAGCTATTTTCTTGATAGAATTTCAATGTACTTATAATATGTTTACATTTATTGTGATCATTCATTTTTAATTTCTTTCATCTTATTTTGTATTTATCATAGTTTTCCTGCATGTATTTTAACTCTTTCCTGCCATTTCCTAATTTCTATTAGTTAAAAAATTTTTTCTTTCTTTTTTAAATTTCTTCTCTTTCCTAATGGTTTGTGAGTTCTCTTTCTATACAAGTCTTTACCATTGAATTTTAAGAAACATTTAAAATATTTATATCAACGTCTAAGTTTTATTTATCCCCATATTTATAGACACCCACAATACCATACCCAGACCTCTGTTTTTATTGAAATTTGGAAATTAGGTTCCAGACTGGCAGTGATTCTGTCTGTGCATTCCTCAACATACAATATTCACCTGTTTTAGAAATGCACATTAAACTGTACCACTGCTCTTAAGTTGATGTCTTATTTATTGCTTTCTTACAACAAGTATGTTGGGAGTACGTGGAACAATGCTAGTAAAATGTATGTGGTGTAAAATATTTCTTTTTAGTTTATTACTGGAAGACCAAGTATTTATAGGTTGAGAGGTAGGTAAGGAGATATTTACAAACTGACAATTATGTTTAATTCTGGTCAACATTAATTTAAGGACTTTATGCTAGTAAAATAGTGTTTTACTTCACTATTCACTATTTACTTCATTTCTTCATTTCAACAATTGTCAATTTTCTAATAGATTTGAATATCTGCATGGTTTCCATTATCAGAAAACTTTATTAAGGAACAGTTCTGGAAAATACATAACTGCAGTGAAGTAGTAACATAGTTAGTTACATTGCAAATTAAAATAGCTTTTAAGTGACAGTTGTCAGTAATTAAAATAATGTTACCAGTATTGTTAATCAAGATTAAGAGCAATGGAAGGTTTGATACTGAAGATACCAGCTTTAAAAACATAAAAAAGAATGAGGAAATTTCTAAATGGGTAATTAGAAATGTTCTTACTACAGTCATTTTTAAATCTTCTTCCTCCTTTATGCTCTTCTCATCCCCATTTTGTAATTCTTTTCTAGTACAAGTGTTAAGTTAGACTTGGACCACTTGGCTCAGTTTTATGCATTCTTCTGTATTAGCAAACTGGTTTTATATGAAATTTTAATGTTAAACATTTTTTGGTAATTGGTTGAGATCAATCTTTAGATAATAAGAAATACAGACGAATATTATACAATGTAATGGTGGGCTGGAAAGCTACTTGGAAATACTTTCTCAAGTAATAATTGTAACTCAAGGGTCCCTGTTTTCAATCATTAGTAAAAAATAGAATTCTCCTTTTGGTAGCTATATTTTGTTGTATTAAGCTTCTTTAAAAGGCAACTCTGAGAGGAAGAAGAGATTTTTACTGGCTAGAGATAAGAAAAGATATTTGCAGTGGATTAAAGCCAGTCAAATAGGTGTAATCCATCCATTTATAATAACATTTTATTTTAAAGCTTATATATTTTGAGAGACAGAGAGAGAGCAAGTGATAGAGGGGTGGAGAGAGAAGGAGAAAGAGAGAATTCCAAGCAGGCTCCGCACTGTCAGCGTGGAGCCTGATTGTGGGGCTCAAAATCACAAACCACAAGATCCTGACCAGAGCCGACGTCAGATGCTTAAATGACTGAGCCACCCACGTGCCCCTGATGACATTTTAATAATAGTTTTAAAATTAATCTATTCACATACCGTAACATTCACCTCTTTAAAGTGTATAGTTTTGTGCACAAGGTTGTATAGCCATCATTACTAACTTCAGAACATTTTCATCACCGAAAAAAAAAAACTCTGTACCTACCAGCAGTTGGTTCCTATTTCATCCTCTCCCAGTCTTTGAAAATCACTTATCAAGTTCTATGAACTTGCCTATTCTGAACGTCTCATATAAACGGAGTTATACAGCCTATGGCTTTTTGTTTCCAGCTTTTTTCACTTAGTGTACTTTCAAAGTTTCATGTTGTAGGATATGTAAATATGAATAATATTCCATTGTGTGAATATACCACATTTTGTTTATCCATTTATAAATTGATAGA
Organism: Lynx rufus; assembly: GCF_022079265.1. Taxonomy (NCBI): domain Eukaryota; kingdom Metazoa; phylum Chordata; class Mammalia; order Carnivora; family Felidae; genus Lynx; species Lynx rufus. The sequence goes on from NW_025814867.1 coordinate 86,122,657, forward strand.
CATTTGGGTTGTTTCCACTTTGGGGCTGTTATGAATAATAATACTATGAATATTGGTGTACAAGTTTTTGTGTGGGTGCACCTTTTCAGTTCTCTTGGATAGTCTAGTAAGAGTGAAATTACTCAGTCACATGGTAACTCTTTTTACCTTTTGAGGAACTGCCAAACTGTTTTCTGGAATGGCTATACTATTTTATTCCTCCTCCCTCTCCCTGCCCAGCACTGAGGATTCTCATTTCTCCATATCCTCACCAAAATGTATTATATTTTCAGTCTTTTTTATTATGACCATCCTAGTTGATATGAAGTGATAACTCATTGTGGTTTTGGTTTGCATTTTTGTAATAACAAATGATGGTTGAGCTTTTTTTTGTGTGTACTTACTGGCTATTTATATATCTTAGGAGAAGTGTCTGTTTAAATCCTTTGCCCATTTTAAAATTGAGTTGTCTTTTTATTGTTGAGCTGTAAGGATTCATTATGTATTCAGGAGACTTATCAGATACACTATGTATTCTAGATAGTGTTACCAAAAAATGATGTGCAAATATTTTCACCCATACTGTGGGTTTTCACTTTTTTGATAGTGCTCTTTGGTGAACAAAAGTTTTTCATTTATATTGAATCAAATTTACCTGTTTTTTTTCCTTTGGTTTCTTGTGATTTAGATATTGTAAGTAGGAAACATTGCCGAATCCAAGGTTATAAAGATGTATACTTATGTTTTCTTCTAGGAGTTTTATGTTTTAGCTCTTATATTTAGGTCTTGATCCATTTTGAATTAGTTTTTGTACATAGTGTTAGAGGTCTTATTTAATTACTTTCCTTCCAGTTGTTTCAGCATCATTTGTTGAAACGACTGTTCTTTCCCTCATTAAATTCTCTTGGCACCCATGTTGACTATAAACATAGTGGTATGTTTCTCTACTTTTAATTCTGCTCCCTTGATACATGTCTATCCTTACACCAGTATCACCATCTTGACTAATACAGCTTTGTAGATTGTCTTGAAATGGGGATGCGTGGGTCCTCTACTTTGCTTTTCTGTGTAAAGATTGTTTTAACTATTCTGGGTCTTATGCAACCCCATCTGAATATTAGGATCAGCCTGTCATTTGCTGAAAAAAAGCCAAATGCGATTTTGACCAGTAGTGCATTCAATAATATCTAAAAACCTCTTCATTGCTTTAAGAGGGTGATAGGGAACCAGTTTTATTTTTTTTAATCTGTCTTTAAAACTGGTAAGTTCATGTGTGAACCATACTTAGGTAACTAAGTAGTAGGTGAAGGGAAATATTTTTTTATATATGTATACCATTTAATACATGAAGATGAAATAGTAGAATTAGATTGTTACCATTTTGCAGCCCCCAGTGAATGAATTGATTTAGGCATTGAATATCAAGGCCTGCTAACATCACAAAAAGACATAACCAGACGTTATGTACTTTTTTTTTTTTTTTTAAGTTTATTTATTTTTGAGACAGAGAGAGAGCATGAACGGTGGAGGGTCAGAGAGAGAGGGAGACACAGAATCGGAAGCAGGCTCCAGGCTCTGAGCCATCAGCCCAGAGCCCGACGCGGGGCTCGAACTCACGGACCGCGAGATCGTGACCTGAGCTGAAGTCGGACACTCAACCGACTGAGCCACCCAGGCGCCCCTATGTGCTTCTTAATAAGATGACACAGTACCAACTGTATTCTTGCCCAAAGGATTAAACATGAGACTGATCAGGTTATTGCATTTAGCTGCCACTTTGCAGGAAATACAGAAGCCAGAGGACCACATTGAATGGTTCCATGAGTATAGAGTGATTTTTACCGGGAAACCCCAGTTTATTATTTTTTAATGTATTTTTTATTTTTAATATAATTTGTCAAATTGGCTAACATACAGTGTGTAAAGTGTGCTCTTGCTTTTGGGGGTAGATTCTTGTGGTTTATCGCTTATATACAACACCTAGTGCTCATCCCAACAAGTGCCCTCCTCAATGCCCATTACCCGTTTTCCTCTCTCCCCCACCTCCCCATCCACCCTCAGTTTGTTCTCTGTATTTAAGAGTCTCCTATGGTTTGCCTCCCTCCTTCTCTGTTTGTAACTGTGTTTTTTTTTCAAACCCTTCCTGTCCCCCATGGTCTTCTGTTAAGTTTCTCAAGATCCACATATGAGTGAAAACATATGATACCTGTCTTTCTCTGACTTATTTTACTTAGCATAATCCCTTCCAGTTCTATACACATTGCTGCAAATGGCATGATGTCATTCTTTCTCATTGCCAAGTAGTATTCCATTGTATATATCAACCACATCTTCTTTATCCATTCGTCAGTTGATGGACATTTAGACTCTTTCCATAATTTGGCTATTATTGAAAGCGCTGCTATAAACATTGGAGTACATATGCCCTATGAATCAGCACTCCTGTATGCTTGGATAAATTCCTAGTAGTGCTGTTGCTGGGTCATAGGGTAGTTCTATTTTTAATTTTTTGAGGAACCTCCACAATGTTTTCCAGAGCAGCTGTAACCAGCTTGCATTGCCACCAACAGTGCAAGAGGGTTCCTGTGTCTCCACATCCTCACCAGCATCTGTTGTTTCCTAAGTTGTTAACTTTAGCCACTCTGACTGGTGTGAGGTGGTATCTCAGTGTGGTTTTGATTTGTGCTTCCCTGATAGTGAGTGATGTTGAGCATCTTTTCACATGTCTGTTGGTCATCTGGATGTCTTCTTTGGAAAAGTGTCTATTCATGTCTCTGCCCATTTCTTCACTGGATTATTTATTTTTTGGGTGTTGAGTTTGATAAGTTCTTTATAGATTTTTGGATACTAACCCTTTATCCAATATGTCATTTGCAAATATCTCCCATTCTGTCGGTTGCCTTTTAGTTTTGTTGATCGTTTCCTTTGCAGTGCAGAAGCTTTTTATTTTGATGAGGTCCCAGTAGTTCATTTTTGCTTTTAATTCCCTTGCCTTTGGAGATGTGTCGAGCAAGAAATTGCTGTGGCTGGGGTCAAAGAGATTGTTGCCTGATTTCTCCTCTAGGGTTTTGATGGTTTCCTGTCTCACGTTTAGGTCTTTCATCCATTTTATTTTTGTGTGTGATATAAGAAAGTGGTCTAGTTTCATTCTTCTGCATATTGCTGTCCATTTCTCCCAGCATCATTTGCTAAAGAGACGGTCTTTTTTCCATTGGATACTCTTTCCTACTTTGCCAGAGATTAGTTGGCCATACATTTGTGGGTCCAATTCTGAGTTCTCTATTCCATTGGTCTATGTGTCTGTTTTTGTGCCAATACCATGCTGTCTTGATTATTACAGCTTTGTAGTAGAAGCTAAAGTCTAGGATTGTGATGCCTCCCGCTTTGGTTTTCTTTTTCAATATTACTTTGGCTATTTGAGGTCTTTTGTGGTTCCATACAAATTTTAGGATTGTTTGTTCTAGCTTGGAGAAGAATGCTGGTGCAATTTTGATTGGGATTGCATTGAATGTGTAGATTGCTTTGGGTAGTATTGACATTTTAACAATATTTATTCTTCCAATCCGTGAGCATGGAATGTTTTTCTGTTTCTTTGTGTCTTCTTCAATTTCCTTCATAAGTTTTCTATAGTTTTCAGCATACAGATCTTTTATATCTTTGGTTAGGCTTATTCCTAGGTATTTTATGGTTCTTGGTGCAATTATAAATGGGATCAATTTCTTGATTTCTCTTTCTTTTGCTTCATTATTGATGTATAGAAATGCAACCGATTTCTGTACCTTGATTTTGTACCCTGCGACTTTGCTGAATTCTTGTATCAGTTCTAACAGACTTCTGGTGGAATCTTTCGGGTTTTCTGTGTAGAGTATCACGTCTTCTGCAAAAAGTGAAAGTTTAACTTCTTCTTGGCCAATTTTGATGCCTTTATTTCACTTTGTTGTCTGATTGCTGATGCTAAGACTTCCAACATTATGTTAAACAACAGCCATGAGAGTGGAAATCCCTGTTGTGTTCCTGATCTCGGGGAAACTTCTCAGTTTTTCCCCATTGAGGATGATACTAGCTATGGGCTCTTCATATATGACTTTTATGATGTTTAGGTATGTTCCTTCTATCCCAGCTTTCTTGAGGGTTTTTATTAAGAAGGGATGCTGTATTTTGTCAAATGCTTTTTCTACATCTATTGACGGGATCATATGATCCCGTCATATGATCTTTTGATCATATGATCCCGTCATATGATCTTTTGATCATATGATCCCGTCATATGATCTTTTGATCATATGATCATATGATCTTTTAACTTTGTTAAAGTATATTTATAACTTCAGCCTCACATTGATGTATCACATTGATTGGTTTGCGAATATCGACCCAGCCCTACAGCCCAGGAATGAATCCCACTTGATCATGGTGAATAATTATTTTAATATGTTGTTGAATTCAATTTGCTAGTATCTTGTTGAGAATTTTTGCATCCATGTTCATCAGGGATATTGACCTGTAATTCTCCTTTTTTTGTGGGGTCTCTGTGTGGTTTGGGAATCAAGGTAATGCTGGCTTCATAGAATAAGTCAGGAAGTTTTCCTTCCATTTCTATTTTTTGGAACAGCTTGAGAAGGATAGATATTAACTCTGCTTTAAATGTCTGGTAGAATTCCCCTGGGAAGCCATCCAGTCCAGGACTCTTGTTTGTTGGGAGATTTTTGGTAACTGATTCAATTTCTTCACTAGTGATAGGTCTGTTTAAATTTTCTGTTTCTTCCCTTTTGAGTTTTGATAGTGTGTACGTGTCTAGGAAAGTGTCCATTTCTTCCAGGTTGTCCAGTTTGTTGGCATGTAATTTTTCATAGTATTCTCTGATAATTGCTTGTATTTCTGAGGGACTGGTTGTAATAATTCCATGTTCATTCATGATTTTGTCTATTTGGGTCCTCTGTCTTTTCTTTTTGAGAAGTCTGGCTAGGGGGTTATCAATTTTGTTTATTTTTTTTGAAAAACCAGCTCTTTGTTTCATTGATCTGTATGGGGTTTTTTGGTGTTTTTTTTTTTTTTATTCAATTTCTTCTTTAATTGCCTGTTGACTCATTCATTCTTTAGTAAGATGTTCTTTAACCTCCATGTATTTGGAGGTCTCCCAAACTTTTTCCTGTGGTTGATTTCAAGTTTCATAGCATTGTGATCTGAAAATGTGACACATGAAGATATATATATATATATATATATATATATATATATGTATATATATATACACACACATATACACATTGCATATGCATATACATATGATTATATATACATACACATACATAAGTGTAGAATTGTTTTGCTTTAAAATGTTCATACTGTGTTTGTTAGCTTAAAACATGCTTTTCTCATTCATTAATCCATGTCTTCAGCTTTTCCTATTAAAATAAGTAGATTTTTACCCATTTTAATATCTACATAATTTTTGTAGAATGACTGTACCAATATTTATTTACCTTTTGTTGTTGTATTGATAAGAAGCTTGTTTCCAATTTTTCTTCATTCCAAACTATACTGTAGGGAACATCTTTCTGCGTGTACTCTCTCCCAAGTACATATTAAGTTTTGGAGTACCTGTAAAGTACGAAAAGATGATTATGAGGGAGAGCCTGGGGAGAAGGAAAAAAAAGAGAAGATGATAATCAAGTTTCCTTCCGTATAATTGTATCTCCTATTAAGATATAGAAGTACTTAGATTTTGTTTCTGCCCAATTGAGCATTTAAACTGTGTTGGGGTGCCTGGGTGGCTCAGTCAGTTAAGCGTCTGACTTTGGCTCAGGTCATGATCTTGCAGGTTGTGAGTTCGAGCCCTGCATTGGGCTCTGTGCTGACTGACAGCTGAGAGCCTGGACCTGCTTCAGAGTCTATGTCTCCTTTTCTCTCTGCCCTCCCCCCCCCCATTCTCTCTCTGTCTGTCAAAAATAAATAAATGTTAAAAAAAAATTTAAACACTGTTAAAATATGTTAAACTTTGTTAAAGTATATTTATAACTTCAGCCTTACTCAGGATAAAGTTAGAGAATTCTTTTCACTGGTTTTGAAAATAATTTGAGGTTTACATGTAAAAACATTTCTTCTATCATGTTAAATGAACTGGCAAATATTGATGTGAATCTGATTGTTTTCCATGTAATTACCATTTCATAGAAGGATGTTATTTAAAGTGGTGATGTTGGAGGTTGTGCAATAACTTTCAGCAGTCAAATTCATAGTTAAAGGGATTTTTTATATATTTTACAATGCACATGTTTGTGATTCACTGATGTTATATCTAAGATTAGTTTCTAGAAGTGGAATTACCGCTAGTACCGCTTGTTGAAAAGATGGTCTTTTCCCTATTGAATAGTCTTGGCACCCTTGTTGAAAATAATTTGATCATTTATGTGAAGGTTTATTTCTGGACTTCTATTCTGTTCCATTGGTCTGTATGTTTGTATTTATGCCAGTACCAAACTGTTTTGAATACTGTAGCTTCATAGTAAGTTTTGAAATGAGGAAGTGTGAGTCCTCCAGCTTTATTCTTTTTCATGATTATTTTGGCAGTTCAGGTTCCTTGAGATTCCACATGAATTTTAGAATGGGTTTTTCTCTTTCTGCAAAAAAAAATGTCATTGGGATTTTGACAGAGATTGTAAATTGCTTTGGGTAATATTGACATCTTAATAATACTAAGTCTTCCAATCTATAAACACAGGATGTGTTTCCATTTTTTTCTGTCATCTTTAATTTCTTTCAGCAGTATTTTATAGTTTTCATTGTACAAGTAAAGTTTATTCCCAAGTATTTTATTCTTTTTGATGCTATTGTAAATGGAACTGTTTTTGTAATTTTCTTTTTAGATTATATATAGAAACGCAACTGAATTTTGTGTTGACTTTGTATCCAGCTACTTTGCTGAATTCATTAGCTCTAACAGCTTTTTTGCTGAGTCTTTAGGGTTTTCTACATATAACATTATATCATCTGCAGACAGAGATCATTTTACTTCTTCCTTTCCAATTTGGGTGCCTTTTATTTTTTTTTCTTGCCTGATTGCTCTGGGTGCAACTTCCAGTACTGTGATGAATTGAGGTGGTAAATTTGACCTAAATTAATCACAGTTTACCATCCCATGTTTTCCCCTGGTAGTTGCAAGCCTTCAACAGATTGCAGAGTTCCAGAATAGTTACATCAGACAGTTTCTGCATGTGTAATTGTTGTCTAAGTGGAAAGACAAATTCTTTGTGCTTCCTATTCACCCATCTTCCCAGAATCTGAATTATTTTTAATCAAATAATTTTATTAAAATTTGGAATGACTTTAAAATGGAGGCCTATTTCTCTCAGACTTTCTGCATTAAACCATACAGTACACTTTTCATACAGTTAAATATTATTGAGTATTTGGTTAGTTATGAAACCATGATTCAAGTTGAACTCACTTTGCCTTTCAGGGCTTTTTCATATTTAATAATTTTTCTTACAGAAATACCGGTATCAGGATGAAGATACACCTCCTCAAGAGCACATATCCCCACAAATCACTAATGAGGTGATAGGTCCGGAATTAGTTCATGTCTCAGAGAAGAACCTGTCAGAAATTGAGAATGTCCATGGATTTGTTTCCCATTCTCATATTTCACCAATAAAGGTAAGATGATGACTTTATTTTGTTGCTATGAATTATATATTACTTTTGTTACTTGTATAGCTAATGCTCAGAAAGAACTATTCTTTTATGTAGAATTTTTACCTCTTATTTCTGGTTTCTTAGTTATAAGAATTTTATATTTATTAGCATTTTAAAAACACTTGTAAAGATATATTTTATTAAAAGAATTTATTCAGTGATTCTAAGCCTAAAAATTCCCACAAAGGAAATAACTTATGTTTCAAATATTACACATTGGAATATTTTAAAAATTTGTTTTAAATGTTAATACTTATAGACAAAGAGCATTAATACTGGCATTAACTCCCCTCAGAAATAATCACAATCCTGGCTTCTTATAAAGCTCTACCACATATTTAGATTTCTAATCAATATATTGTTTATTTTGCCAATCTTAAATTTTATATAAGTAGCGTATACTGTATATAATCTCAACTTGACTTCTTTTGCTCAATATTATATTCCTAAGATTATTTTTACAGCTCTAGAGTTTTCTTTTATTAACATGCTATAAAAAACATAGGTTATGTATAAATATCTTCGTGGGTAACACCAGATTATTTTCCAAGTGGTTGTATACTTTACCTTTTCAGCAGCAATATTTAAAAATGATCCATATTCTCATCAATGCGTGGTGTTATTATTTTTGCCATATTTTGGGCTTGGAATAGTATCTCATTGTGACTTTAATGTTCATTTCCCTGTTTGATAATAAGGTTGAAAATATCGGTCATTTAGGTTTTCTCTTCTGTGATACATAAACTCTCAAGATTTTTGCTTATTTATATGGTCTTGGGTTGTCCTTTTTTCTGATTTGTATAAGTTCTTTATATATTCTGGATACTAATCATTTGTTGATTTTATGTATTGTGAATAAGGATAATTTTTTTCCTAGTAAAAATCTTCTGTTTTATAATTTTATTTGAGGGATGATTTTGTATTACTGGTTAAAAATTTTAATCGTAGTATCATTTAGATTTTCTATTGATAGTTTTGCTAGGTTATTTTTTTCTAGGAATTTATCCATTTCATATTTATTTCAAAATATTATTAATATCCTGTGAGGTTTTTTTTTGTCTATAGCATATTTAAGTGTGGCCCCTTTTTCATTCCTAGTAATTATTTGTGCCTTGTTTTGTTTTTTTCCCCCTTGATCATTCTTGGCAAAAGATGGTCTTGTCAAAGATTCATCTCTTTTTAAAAAATCTTGTGTTCTTGGGGCACCTGGGTGGCTCATCGGTTAAGCCTCTGACTTCAGCTCAGGTCATGGTCTCACAGTTTGTGCATTCTAGCCCCACATTGGGCTCCTGTGCTGAGAGCTGCTTCATATTCTGTGTCTCCTTCTCTCTCTCTCTCTGCCCCTCCCCCACCTCTTAAAAATAAAATAAACATTAAAATCTTTTTAAATCTTGTATTCTTCCCCCATGTGCTGCTATCCCCACCCTCCTTGTTTTCACACACACATATACCTACATAATACACACGTTCATGTACATCTATAAATATAAATGTGTGGATAGCCTGCATATAAATTACAGATTTTGTTTGGTAAGGAGCAGTCTGATCTTCCCTTGGGAGACTAAATGAGAGATACAAAGAAGAAAAAATCGGTTGGCTATTAGTGACATAGACAATTCTCCTTTTATCTTTTCCCCTTTCTCCTCTTACCATGATTATTTTTTTCTCTTCTGCTTTCTTTGGGTTTATTTTTTTCTCCCTAGTTTCTTAAGTTGGTTGCTTATTGTTAATAGTATCAGTATTTGAGTTTGTAAATTTTCCTTTAAATATCACTTTAGCTGTATCCCACAAGTTTTAACATGTAATTTTTTTTTATTCTAACATTTCCTTTATTTATTTATTTATTTACTTACTTACTTACTTACTTACTTACTTATTTTTGCCCCATGAATTATTTAGAGGTATGTTGCTTAATTTTTAAACATACTGCTACAGTCAGGGTGGTCCAAAAATCCAGAAGGGGGTTCCTGCAGGACCAGCCAAAAGGGTACTTGGCTTTGTGCAGGATAAAAATCAAACAGGAGCTGGAGAAAGTGAAAGCAGAGTTTACTGAGTAGCATAAGTGACAGGTAAAGAATAGCAGATGGAATGTCTGTGAGACTCCGAAAGGAAAGGAGAATGAGTGTCTTTGTTGCTTGGGGCCTGGGGTTTATATTGTAAAGGGGTCCAGGATATGTGTTCCTTCAGGAATCCAGCAGAGGGTCTAATCAGAGGCAAATGTCAGGTGAGTAATAGGTGTTGTTTTATAAATCATCAAAGGTAGAGGGTATTGATGCTAGCTAGTGTCAGCCAAGGCTTTAAAAGCTAACATCCTGGAACATGTTTCGGATCTGACTCTTCTTAGGTGTTATCAGGTGTTTGGGGGGCCTAGGACAAAACCCAGAGAATGGTGAACTTTCTTGTTTCCTCTTGGAGTGGGAACTTAGTGTCTCTGGTTTTTACTCAGGTGCAAAATATCGAACACGAGTAAATGGGGGCTCCAGTAGAAAAACAGCAGAAATGGAACCTTTCTAAAATGTAGTTCCTTCAGCTTCTCTATCTCAATAGGAGGCATTTATTCCTTTCATATCTTACATTAGGTTATATTTTCTCATGTCCAATTTCCATTTGTTTCTCTTCCTTTAATGGTTATCCTAGAAATTTTAATACACATTTTTAACTTACAAAAATCTCAAGTCAAGAAATCTCTTCTATCCTCATTCTGAATAACATAACTTTAGAACACTTGAATTGGAAGCACTGTGTCCTGCTTTATATGCTGTTCTTGTCAGTCTGTGCCTAGTTTCTGTTGCCTGAATTATATAACCTATTACTTTAGTCAAAAAATTCTCCCAGGTAGGTATAATTCTTTGTTTCTGATATTTTGATTATCTGGTCATTCTGATTGTTATAAACTATGCAAAGCCAGTTTGCACACACTCAACTCCTCAGTCTTGGTAAGTGTTTTGGTAGTTACTTCTGTATATATGCAGAATCTGATAGAGGCATGGGCAGTGAGCGTCCCACCCCCTTTTTAAAAGTTAAATATAAACAAACTGATGAACATTAAAGAATACGTGGAAAGCCCTCACAGTTGACCCTGGGCATTGCTAAACTAAATATAAGATTGAGTGTACCTATAGCTAGTAGAGGATCTAGCAGAAGTGAACTTTCTCATTGACTATTGTGTAAATTTTTGAAAACTTTTAAATAAAGTTGATTATATGATTTTGGAAAAATATCACCTGCTAGAATATTAGTTTTGATTATTAAATAATACACGTTTAACATTTATTAAACATCTGTGCTAGTAACTGTTAGATTTCAGTGATTAGTATTTTTTATAGAGAGATGTAACAATATATAACATGAGAAAATAAAGAGAAAAACTAAATTTTTGGAGGTGTCTGAAAAAAGAAAATTGACTTTTGGATAAAGTGTTGAAGGGTGTGCACAAGATGCCAATTCAGAGGAGAAGGCAGTTACTGGGGAAAATAAGTACAGTAGCAGGGTGATAATCAGGGTAAAAATACAGGAAGGTTCATGATACTGTAGCTTAGGGAACTTATTCGGAAATGAGTGTAAGGTGTGAAGGGCCTCAATCCTGAGCTGATGAGTGGCCTTATGAGGGATTTGCCACCATAAAATGTGCTATGAAATAATCTATTAGGTTCTTGCAGTGCTGGTGCTGATTCTTATTACTGAAATAATGAATGAAATAAGATAGTGATTGAAAGTTACTTTATTCAGGCCTTATTTAACCTGAAGGTGATTATGATTTAAGACTCTGAAAGGGAAACTTTCTTGCCAGTCCTGGGCAGTATGAAGGAAGAAATTGTCAGTATAATGGTGAAAATGGAAGAAAAAGACATAGTGGATAAATTTTTGTGGTGTATAAGAATCTTTTTAAAAAGCTTACATTTTAAACAGTTATAAATATAACAGTATATCATAATAAGAACAGTGTCAAGATTCCTAAAACAGAAAATGAGCTGAGAATTAGGAAAAATGGTAAACAGTAAATTGAATAAATAAAAGTCCAGCCTGTTTCAAAATATATTTAAGTTGGGATGAAGTGACAAGGAGGGCAGTAGGTACATGGAGGCAGCTTGGTATGGGATGTTGCATTGATCATTGAGGGAATTATATTTGGGTTTGTTGTCAATGACCAGGAAACTTACGTTCAAATCAATATGTGCAAAAGTAAACATAATTAAGCAGGACTTGAAATTGAAGATAGAACAGTGTGTTAACAGGTAATTATTTTAAATAAGTATATCTCCTAGCCTGGATACATCTCATCCAGTAGTACTGAGAACAGTATCAAATGAAATCACTAGCAGTAGTTGGTAGTTTTTCAAATGTGAGAAGTGAGGGTAACAGAAAAGATAGTCATAACAAATATATGCCTATTAAACTAGTACAGGAATAGAATCTTTCCCATTTTGAGTATATTATGCATACCTTTTGAAATGAGTTTTGTTTTCACATCTCTGGAATATATTAAAATGTTGTTGAATTTTATCTTCTCTTTTTTGGATGGCCCTGATGTATTAAGGTAAGCTTATGGTTTGCATACAGTTTGACCACAAGATGGTGCTCAGACAGAAGGTATTGGTATATGATCAGAGTTTTTCTAAGCAAATAACCCATCTGTGTCATCAGTTTTCTCAGCTTAGTCTTGTCCTAGAAGAAAACATAGGCAGTAATCTCCTTGACATAGGTCTCAGTGATGATTTTTTGAAAATGACACCATAAGCAAAAGAAACAAAAGCAAAAATAAACTAAATGGGATTACATCAAGCTAAAAAGCTTTCTGCTCAGCAAAGGAAGCCATGCCACCAAGATGAAAAGGCATACTACTGAATGGGAGAAAATAATGGCAAATCATGGATAATTAATGGATAAGGAGCCATATCCAAAATACATAAGGAACTCCTACAACTCAATAGCAAAAAAAAAAAAAAAAAAAAAATCTGATTAAAAAATGCCAGAAGATCTGAATATTCATTTTTTCCAAAGAAGACCTCGGATAGCCAACAGGTACATGAAAACATAGATACACAACATCATTAATCATCAGGGAAATGGAAGTCAAAACCACAGTGAGATATTACCTCACACCTTTTAGAATGACTGTTAACAAAAGGACAAGAAATAATAAGTGTTGGCAAGAAACCCTCATGTACTGTTGGTGGGAATGCAAATTGGTGAAACCATTATAGAAAATAGTATGGAAGTTCGTCAGAAAATTAAAAATAAAACTACCATATGATTCAGCAGATCTGCATCTGTGTATTTATTTGAAGAAAATGAAAACACTAATTCAAAAAGATACATGCACCCCCATGTTCATTGCAGCATTATTTATGGTAGCCAAGATATGGAAACAACCTAAGTATCCATCAGTGGAAGAATGGTTGAAGAAAACATTGTACATGTGGTCAAAGAGAATGAAATTTTGCCTTTTGTGACAACATGGTTTGACTTTGAGGGCACTATGCTAATAAGTCAGAGAAAGACAAATACCAGTGATCTCTGTTATAATATGGACAAAAGATTGGTGGCTATAAGACACAGGGAAATGGGAGAAGTAGGTGAACTGTGTGTTTTTTGTTTTGTTTAAAAAATTATTTAAAGTCTTCTCTTAGTACAGTTGTACATTTTGAAATTTAATAGGCCAGATCATAAAGATAAAAGTGTAAGGAAAATACCTATTATGTTGCATTTACAGTATATTAGCTTTGCAGTTACTTAGTAATTTATTTATTTATTTATTTAGTATTTTAGAGTTTTAATATTGTTTTTCCTCTCAACCTCTTACATTTTTTACTGAGATTATTTAATCCTTGCCTTTGTTACTATACCTGAAGACTTGTGAGTTTACTTTTTGAACTTGGAATGGTGAGCAAATTGAGGGCCTACTTATTCTGTATATATTTCTGAATGGTCCTTACTTTCATTTCATGTTATGAAATAAATTTCTCACAGTCATAAGTTTTTCAAAATCGTATTTTAGGTTATGTAATAATCCGCTAAGTGGATATATTCAGTTTACTTAAGCTTTATTGTTTAGAGTTCTATTATAGTTAATATTATCATCATTTTTTGACTAAAAGTAAACTGTACAGAAAAAAGAATGTTAAAATCATATTTAAATGTTAATAGTTATTCAGTGATTTTGACATTGTGTATTTTTTTAATTCATTATTTTAAATAGACTTTCCAGGTTCCCTAATGATTGCTTAAATTTTGTTTTAATGGAATAGAGTTTATTTTCAACTCTGCTATATGAGTAGGGCTATTCTAAAGCAAAAATCAGTGAGGAATTGGTCACCTTTGATCTCCCAATCAAATCCTATGAAATCAGTTGTGATTTAGGTACACATAGGTTTTGTATGCAGGTATTGACTACTGGGCAATGGATGAGATGATCCTAGATTTTTGTAGCTTAGATAACAGGCCAGTTTCATAAAGAAGCCCTTCCAGATCTCATAGTTGCTTTGTTAATATCAATGGATTTGAAAATCCATGCATTGAAAAGTACTTTTCCCAGTACTTAGAGGATATGTGAGATGGAATGCGTGACCTATCAGCTTTAGATTATTTTTGAGCTGTTTGGCTCCCTAGGATAGGAATTCTATGTACACAAATGGCTTACTGTTCATTGTCTGTATTATAATTGTTTGCACTGTAAGTAGGAAATTTGCATTAAGCATTTGTGTACAAAATCCTATCCAGCGGCGCCTGGGTGGCTCAGTCAGTTAAGCGTCCAACTCTTGATTTCACCTCAGGTCATGATTTCATGTTTCATGAGTTCAAGCCACTCATCGGGCTTTGTGCTGACAGTGCAGAGCCTGCTTGGGATTCTCTCTCTCTCTCTCTCTCTCTCTCTCTCTCTCTCTCTCTCTACCTCTCTTACCTTTTTCTACCTCTCCCGTGTTCTTGCGTGAGTGCACGTGTTTTCTCTCTCTCTCAAAATAAATAAATAAACTTAAAAAAAAAATCCTTATCCATGCCAATCCAGAATAACAGAATCTACATCAATTCTAGTGCTTCCCTCCCCATCTCAGGTTTTTATCAGACCTGGATCATCATGGCACATAATTTAGGGCCAAACCAATTACTGGAGCATTCGTTGAAATCATACTAACTAGTTGTTAATTAAGTACCTGGTCAATATTACTACTATTTTTTTGTTATTTTTCTGGTTTTTTTTTTAAGGAAGTTTTACTTTTTTCCTACACTTAGTTCTCTGTTTACTCTTAGTGTTTTCCTCTCTTCCCCTACCCCCAAATGGTTAGAACCATTCTGTCTAGGGCCACAAAATTGCCAGCTACTATCTGCAGAGTCCTTGGGAAGAAGACCAAACTTTGTGCTATAATCTCTATCACAAAGCATCTTAAGTCTCAAAAGTCCCACATGACTCTCAACCCTTATTGGGCATGTATCTGTATTTTTGGAGATGGAATTGTAGAGTATTAGTATCTTTGCTTGCTGAATTAGGGTTTGCAATGGATCTGGAGGTTATAGTTTGCCAATACTACTTTCTATTAGGCTGCATTTAGTTGGTGCTGGTAAGCACACAGTAAGCAAGATTTTGTCAGTCCACATCTGAACAAGTGTATGGCTGAGGTTAGGACTTGTGATGAGTTTATAGCAACCTAAAAAGTAAATTACTCTATCATTAGTATATTATCAAGCAGTACTTTTATTCATATATTGTTTTTAAATGACCACATATTACATACTAATATAGCAGTGTTAGAAGGACAGACTTAGGAGCCTGTGGTTCTCAAACTTCAGGTTGCTTAAAAGTCACTTAGGGGGCTTTTGGAGCCTCGGTCTCTTGCCTCATATTTACTGGTTGTAAGAATGGGTGTTGTGTCAGTGACACAGGCCGGGAAGCTGAGGTTCACAGAAGTACAGCGGCTGGCCCAGGATTGGTCAAATGAATTAGGGCAAAAGTAGAACTAGACATGAGGAAACTGAGGCTCAGAGAGGTTAAGTGACTTGGCCGAGGTCAAACAGCTAGTAAGTGGTGGAGCCAGGATTCAAACCCAGGTCTGTCTGATTCCCACAAGGAAGAGCTATTTCCCTGCTACCTTCTACTCCATCCCATCACCTAATCAAACTAACCGAATAACTAAAACCAAATACATCTGAAAGCTGGATTCACCTGGCCCTTTACCTCAGTCTAGGAGCCATATCCACCTTGTTTCCCTCACTCCCTCACTCTTCCCCTGTGTGACTGAGACACTGTGGTTTAATCTGGATTGACCCTGCGTGGAGGAGACAGAGCTGCAGCAGCAAGAACAACAGCATCAGGCCTGGCTCCAGAGCATTGCAGAGAAAGACCATCTGGTACCTATCAGCAAGCCGGCCTCAGAGCACTATGACGACGAGGAAGAGGAGGATGAAGATGAGGAGGGTAGTGAAGAGGACTCAGAGGTTGATGAGGACATGCAGGACATGGATGAGATGAATAACTACAATGAGTCACCTGATGATGGAGAGGTCAGTGAGGTGGAATAGAAGGCAATGAACAGGATCAGGACCAGTGGATGATCTAGGTAGACCAGGCAGGGTGGCCTCAGGGAAATTCCAGGCCATGCCAATTTACCCTGCAACCCCTGCAGAACCAGCTGATTGCCCCAGTGCCTGAAAGCTCACCCTTGGGTATCTCTTCAGCTGCTGCCAAGAACTGGTTGGTCTCCTTGGCCCCTCCTAGACCATCACTTTGCCCTTGAATCTCCAGAGCCTGAGCCCACCCCACCTTTCTGCCCATTACCTCACCCCTTGGTTGCCGAGTATAGTCTCTTTCTAACTCCCATTAATAAAGACACAGGATTGATTTAAAAAAAAAAAAGTCACTTAGGGGGCTTTTTTAAAATGAAAATTTCCATATCCCTCTTACCCCAAAAAATTCTGGTGGGGAGGGGATACCAGTCGGCATTTTTTTTTTTTTAAATTTTTTTTTTTTTCAACGTTTATTTATTTTTGGGACAGAGAGAGACAGAGCATGAACGGGGGAGGGGCAGAGAGAGAAGGAGACACAGAATCGGAAACAGGCTCCAGGCTCTGAGCCATCAGCCCAGAGCCTGACGCGGGGCTCGAACTCACAGACCGCGAGATCGTGACCTGGCTGAAGTCGGACGCTTAACCGACTGCGCCACCCAGGCGCCCCAGTCGGCATTTTTAACCAGCATCCTAAGTGATTCTGAGGTGGACTACTCTGTTGAGAAAGAGATCTGGTGGGGCGCCTGGGTGGCTCAGTCTGTTGAGTGTCCGACTTTGGCTCAGGTCGTGATCTCACTGTGCGTGAGTTCAAGCCCCGCGTCGGGCTCCGTGCTGACAGCTCAGAGCCTACTTCAGATTCTGTGTCTCCCTCTCTCTCTGCCCCTCCCCTGCTCATGCTCTGTCTGTTTCTCTGTCAAAGATAAATAAACATTAAAAAAAATTAAAAAAGGAAAGAAAGAGACCTAGTATTAGATGTTAGAAAATGACTATTTAGGGGCACCTGGGTAGCTCAGTCAGTTAAGCCACTCTTGATTTTCAGTTCAGGCTGTGATCCCAGGCTCGTGGGATCTAACCTTAGCGTTAGTCTCCATGCTTAGCATGGAGCCTGCTTAAGATATTCTCCCTTCCTCCCTCCCTCCCTGTCTGTCTGTCTGTTTCTCTCTCTCTCTCTCTCTCCCCCCCCCCCCCCGCCCCATTCCACCCTAAAAATTTTTTAGAAAAAAGGAAAATGACTACTTAGGAATCAGACAATGTTATTTAGTGAACCAGAGTATTATTTATGTAGTGTTGGATAAAACATGCTTCTCTGGTTATAAAACAAAAAATTTACTTTTAGTTTTTTTGCATTTTTAAAAATTCATAACTTTTTAATCAGTGTTTATGATATATAAGCGAGGTTAGGCTGATCATTTAACAGTTTATTTTTTAACACAAAAATTCCAGAAGCCACATATTTATTTTGCTAATTAATTTGTTTCTATCTCCAGACTCAATTATCAAAGCATTAAGAGCCAATACATTACATAAAATAATCATGCCACATTACAAATGGAGTTTTCTCTATCATTATTAGATGCTTAGAGTTGAATGTAGACAGTACCTTTAAAAAACTTAGAATCTAATTAAGGTGAGCTCCTTCCTGATGTGGAAATTTATGTGAATGACAGAGTCTCCTTTAGTAAAATTATTTAAACAATCAGAACTGTTGGCAAGAGAATCCTTTTGTATTTTAAATTCAGTTCATACTTACAATTTGAGCAGTGAAGATGCCATTGGATTTTACTACAGACTGAGATTGAAACTTGCTAATCCAGGGTTTCTCCACCCTGTGCATTAAATCAGGCAGCCCCAAAGGGTCTTGGTAGTCCAGTGTTTATAACATCCTTCTTTACCTGCTAATTGACCTCACTTCCTGGATTTCATTCCGTCTAGTTATCAGCTAACAAAAGAACAGCTTTTGGTTCCTGCAGACGCTGGTGAAAAAATAATCATGAGAAAGACATCAACCTTATGCCGTCTTTTTTGTCTGCAAATATAAACTCAGCCATCATACAACTAACAGGTACAGAGGAAAGATACAAGCTCTTTCATGGGAAGAAATTACAGAGAAAATGAGCATCATTTCTCAAGGTTTTTATTTTCCCTGATCTCCAAGTGATGCTGCTGTAATTCTAGCTGCAGTTTTTACCGATCATTCACCACTCAGCAGCTGGTAGAGAAGTAAGACTGCTTGGCAACCACCTGCAGGGCTGCAGAGATGAATTACATTTTCGGGAACAACACACTTCTATACTCTCGCGCCAGTCGAGGAGGCAATACTAGCTCTAGCCATGGCTCAGTAGGCCCAAAGCAGAAACACTGGGCAAAAAAGGGTTCATCAGATGAACTGCAAGCAGAGCCAGAACCTTCACGCTGGCAGCAGATAGTTGCATTTTTCACTCGAAGACACAGCTTTATTGACTGCATCTCGGTAGCCACCAGCTCCACCCAGGTAACATACCACTTGTTGAAATTATTTTCAGTATATTTCGGTTTACGTTTACTTTGCAAATGTGTTAGTATAAATTTCTTGTTATTAAAAATACAGTCTTCTGCACTGAAACCTTGGATACGCAGAAATGTATGTTTTCAGTCCATCTATGTAGGTCTTTAGCATGAAAGAGGAAACAAAAAATATTTTCTCTTTTGCTCTTATGTAATACCAAACAAAACAGTCTCTGATTCTGTTGAGGGACTTCTCTAAAAATACAAACCATTGATACATAAATTAAAGTGTAAATTAATAATGCTTGTCTCCTTATTTTTAGACTTAAATCCTGTAAACTATGATGTCTAACCAAAGAAAATACCCGTTTGTTTAGCTTTTGTATGTCATAAGATAAGCTGGGGAGATTGTTATGGTACAGAAACAGAAGATAATTTGAAATATTTTTATTTTCTAGTGTTTTGAGAATAAATGGAGTAGTTGGCTATTGCTATATATACTTATATCTTAAAAAGTTATATTAAATTATGGTTTATTCAAATAACTTAATTAAATATATATTTGTATAAATATACATTCTATAATATACATTATATAAATAGACATTATCTAGGGTTAATTTAAAAGCATTAAAGTTGTGAAATTACACAATTGTAGGAATATTTTTTCAAATAGTCAATTGACAGTTTTTAAAGAGATGACCAAGCACTAAAAATCTTCCAAATTAAAAAAAAAAAAAAAAACACATAAAACCAAATCTTTTTGAGGAAATGAGTTTTGAAAATAGTGGGAAAATAGAAAATTAATAATAATTTAGGTGAAATATTTATTTGGCATTAAAGGAGGTTGAGAGCTATTCATATTTTAAAATACTTTAATAGATACTCATTCAACTTTAGTAAAAATGAAAAGATAAGAAATAGTCATATAAAAATAAGGAGAATGCTTTTGTCATTTGACATCAGTAATACTTAATAAAATTCATACACATATCCCAGTGCTTTTTAAAAATACATTTCTTTAAAGCCATCTCTTTTTTTATTAGAAGCAGCACAATAAATATAAACTGTCAACAGCTTCTTTGTTGCTTTTGATTACTTGAATTGTCTTTCAGTAGTTTTAATTTTAAAATAATGTCATATTTCTTACATGATAAATTGTACTTATTTTGCTTACATGTGTGAAAGAAATGGAATTACTGGATTAGGGAGTCATAATTGTTTTTAGGTACTGATATTAGTTATAATCAAAACTTCTTCAGAGGCAACAATATGATTTAACTCTTAGGTTGACTACTGCCCAAAGAATTTAACTAACTTGATTTTTACTACAGTTGCACATACCAAAAAGAGATGCAAAGACTAAGGCTTGGTGTTGTTATTCATTATAGATTAATCTTAAATGAATATTTTTTCCATTGTCAGTAAAAAAAAGATAGACTTAAAACTTACATGTAGTTTATATAAATAAACAGTACTGTGTATGTATACATACACATACATGCTACCACGGATACATAATTCATCTTATTAGGGGCATACAAATGAAAAGACAAGCAAAATAGTTCACATATAAAACTATTGAAACCACAGAATTATTACAGTTAGGAGTTGGAGAAAAAGTTGCTATTGCACTAAAATAGAAATAAATACAATAGTTTTCAATAAAAACACTATTTGCAATTAATCCTACAAAGCCATTTAAAATTTTATTTTTCTCCCATTTGTTTCAGGTCATTTGTGTATACTGATACATGACTTAGTTTTTATTTCTTTCACATCTCTTTTTGTTACTTTTTCGTTATCTTTGTATTTCATCTCTAGAAATGTAGACATGAGGTCAGAGGTTTTAGCTTTTATTTCTCCTGCTGTAGCGTGCCATCATATCATTTTTCATTCTATGGGTTTTTCTAACTAATGAGTTAGGTATTTTGTGTATCCAAGTCTTTTCTTATAACTCACTGGAATTCATTTTACTGGATAAAATACAATAGGACTGAGATAGAACGTTAGACATATTTTGGTCTTGGTTGATGCTAGAATACATTTTTCTGTTTCATCTACTGACCCATGGCTTGCAGTTTTATTTTGTAGCACCAGAAGGATTTACATATTGTTATAAGCAAAGTAGATTAATGAAATTTCATAATATATTGAGCATATGCTACATATCTTTGAAGATAGTACATGATAGTGTTTTGTTCTGCAACTGATAAATAATAGCACTGATTACCAGGTCTCCTGTTTCACTGTTGTTAGAAATATTTTTTCTAAGATTTGATAGCAAGATTAACTTTGAATCTAATTCCTTATAACTATGCAGCATGATATTTTTAGCAGTTTGGAGAGTTGCTATTAAACGAAGTTTTATTAATTTGAAAGTCATTACTCTGATTTAATATCCCCCCAAATATCCTTTATAAATAAAAAGAAAATTTATTTACTTTAAAAATTCATTTAAATTGCTTGTGTGATGGAAATACGTTAATAACTCAGATTATATGCCAGGTTCTACTGTAATATCTGGAATTTAGTATGAAGTCATTAATGTCTTTTTAAATGATAAGGAAGCTAAGTGGTTATAAACTTTGGCAAGACCCCCAGCTTCTAGGATAGGGCATGGCATATATTTGGTGCTCCATAAATGTTTATGGAATTATTTTCCATTTCAGTTACCAAGAACCTTTTTAGTTTGTGGCCTTCCAGAATACAGCACCTAATCCAAAACCTCCTGGGTACCTATCTTTATTTTCCTTCCCTCACAAGTGCCTTTAGTTCTTCACAGTAGCCTATTTCTTTCTGTATTTCCCTTTTCTTCCCTTCCATTCTTAGTATTTCCTTGAAGCCACACAAATCCCCCATGTACCTGATTTCCTCACCCCTTTGAATCTCTACCCAATGATGATAACTATACAGCTTACAAACTATTTCTCATTTTTGTCATTTGATTATATCCCAGAAGTTTACATTGGATTTGTTTTGTTTTGTTTTAATGTTAAATTAAGATGAGTTTCTAATTATTTTACTCTGGTTTAAGTTTTTTCTATTTTGTGCTTCATTCTACTTAAGTTCTTAATTTTGAATAATACAGAAAAACAGTGCTTCAAACGCTCATTTCCTTACCTCAGAATTCCCTCTATTCTTCCTGTTAGGATCACTTAATGCCAACCTTCCCCGACTTATATAGTGCACTCAGCTCACTTCCAGTCTAGGACCAATTTATATATTTATGAGGGTTTTAAAGAACTCCAGCACAGTATTTCTAGTCTTTGCTATACTTGATTAGCTCCTAGGTAAAAAGTTTTGCCTATTGGGTGATACTAGTGTTTATTAATGAGTATAGTAGTTATATAAACTTTGAACAGCTGTGAAGTGGTAGGTCACTTTGAATGTGTGTTTAGCAACTGTTCCTATATTTTGGACTACTTGAAAATCCCTAACATGGATCAGTGTAAATAATCAAACAGGATTCCACCCTCCCCCAGACAAATGACATGCCTAATGAAGCAGAAAACAACACAGTTCTTTTCTTGGGAGTGAATGGAACAGACATGATGACTTGTCATAACTGAAGAAGAACAATAAAATTTTAGTAAGAGTTGAATAGTCTACTTTTTAAGAGGAAAAATCCTGTCCTACATTAACATACAGGAAAACACTTTTCAGATACCCATGTGGGAAAATATATAGGCTAATTTGTATTAAAAGAGTATTATTTGTCCTAAGCAGATGCATTCTAGATTATAAAAGGCTTAATTTGTAGAGTTGTGCATTGGACATACTGTCCAAAAAATGAAGATAATATTATCAACCTCATTAAGTTAATTGTTATTAAGTGATTTAATATATGTATCATACTTAGTGCCTAGTAGCTATTATTTTATTACATTATTATATTGCTTAACTTTGATAATCCATAGACAAATTCACATGTAGGTAATTAGGAGTTGCAGCACCTAGAGTAGTGCATTTTTTATTCATTTAGTAAATAGTGTTGATGGAATAAGTTAGCTGTAAGTACAAGCCATGCACTTTTTTAAGAACTCCAGACCTCAACATCTTTAACTGTAGGATGTAAGGAAGGGGCTCCAAAGAGCACCTCAGTTCTTGGGTGAGACCACCAACTCCTTTATTTTGCCTTTCCCAACATTCCCTTAGACAGATTGCCAAACCAGTCACAAATAAACAACTAAATTTAATTGATTATTCACCTTTACCAAGCTTTCCTAAGCATACCTTCAGAACTAATTTTCTACCCTATATCCCTTTTGAACTTAATCACCACAAAAAGTACAAATATTCCTGATCATTCTCATTCATTTTCTTATCTCTGAGTGATTCAGGTATATCTCTAATCTGTTTTAAACTCCCCATTTCTCTCTACCCTCCCAAGCCCTTTTAGTCTGCCCTTTAGAACTCCCAATTTGTCATCACCAAAATTTCCTTTACCCTACAGCTCTTCTCTGTTGGTTCATCTCATCCTTTTTTCGCTCATAGACGCCTGGCATTCCTCTGAGGATACTGGGTTGTTTTTTTTTTCTATAGTCCTCTGGAAAAGTGGAGCTTTTATCTGTCACATCTCATGCACCATGGGACCAGCAAGTGGAGTTGATGTCTTCCTTGCTTCCATTGTGCTTCCAATGTGCTTCCATTGATATTTATGGATGGTTGTACCTCCTCTCTCTTTGAAAAAAAAATGTAGGTGCCATCAGACAGTATTTTCTGCTTCCCCTCCTTTTCTAGTCATCTACATTTCTCTCAGTCACTCCCACTCATTAATGATTTGAACAACTGGTTTACTGTCTTTTCTTGCCCACTAATCCTGTAATTTTTCTAAGTGAGTTTCAGTATCCTTGTGTAATTTATCCAAAATCTTGACTTCTCAATTCTTTGATCTCCTTACCTCTAGGAATCTTGTTTTTTCTTTCACTTGAGTGACACACTTAAATAGTTATATTTAGGACCTCAGTACCATTGACTGTAGCACTTACAAAATCTCAGTTGCAAGCATTTCAGACTATCTGACTAGCACTTTCTTTCTTTTTAGCTCACTTCCCCTACTACAATGATTTTCTTTTTTTATCTTCTGAAGACCTTCAGCTCAACTTTTTATTATCTATCACTCCTTTCATGCTCTAACTTCTCTCCTTGCCTTGTTCATTTTCCTTGGTCCATGACTATAAATACTGCCTTTCATTATCTCAACTTTCTTGCCCCTCTGTCACTTCATTGATAAGATTCAACCTTTGTTAATTGCAACTCTGCCTCCTTCACACTGGCTCCAAAGCTGCACATTAAATTTCCAATACCCATTTCCTGGCCCTCATTTTTAGTTGATGATCTTACTCTGTATCCTGGGCCTGTTAAAATAAATGATCTATCTGTGTTCTTAAAGCTCATCCTTTACTTCTGCTCTGTATCTTAGTCCCTTTAACTATTATTTAGGGACTTCTGAAATTCTCTGTTCTTCACTACATTATCTGTCTTTCCCCCTATACTGAATTTTCTCATCAGCATATGTGCCTTTTATAATACCTCTCATTAGAACAACCAACCAGGGGCGCCCAGGTGGCTCAGTTGGGTATGCATCCGACTTCGGCTCAGGTCACGATCTCATGGTTTGTAGGTTTGAGCCCCGCGTCAGGCTCTGTGCTGACAGCTTGGAGCCTGGAGCTTGCTTCAGATTCTGTGTCTCCCTCTGTCTCTGCCCCTCCCCTGCTCGTGCTCTCTGTTTCTCAAAAATAAACAAACGTTAAAAAAAAATTTTTTTTTTGAAAACAACCAACCAGAAACTCTCTTTTGGAGTAGGTTTTCAAATCCAGTGATCAGTTCACAGTTTTTGTTTTACTTGAAGCCATAACAACTTTTACACAATTGACTATTCCCTCCTTTAAATTCTTTTCTCATTTGACTTTTGAACACCACCCTTCTGATACTCTCCCAACCTCATTTTCTTTGGCAGTATCCTCCTCCTCTTCCTACTGCTAACCAAGTGCCTGGGGACTCAGTCCTTGAACTTCTCTCTTTTTATATTCACATTTCAGGTGATCTCATCCAGTCTTGTGCCTTTAAATAACATCAGTATTTGTTTTAGCCCACAGCGAATCCTTGTACATTAGACTTGTATATCTTCTTACTCAGTATCTCTACTTGAATTAAGTTTCTGAAGGCTAACAAGTCAAAAACAATCTCTAGTTTTATTGTTCTCCCCATCTTCTTTCATCATCACCCACTGAGATGCTGGAGACAGAAACTCTAATCATTTTCTATTATTTTTTTCCTTTGGTCCACATTCGGTCTAACAGCAAATCCTATTGGCTCTATATCCAGGTTATATTTATGATCTGACCACTTTTTGCCATTTCTAAAACTACTAAATTCAAATTATTTTTTTCCTGAACTACTGCAGTAGCCCTCTAACTGGTTCCCCATCTTCATTCTTTGGAGAATAAACTGTTAAGAGCAACAGTCTGTTCACTCATCAACCAGCATCCTCGTTTCACAGTGTCAATACCTTGTTTTTAACCCTTCCATGGCTTTCAGTCCAATTTATAATAAAAGCCTAAATCCTTATTTACCATGGACCAAAAGTCCATGACAGTACCTCCAATCCTACTTCATACTGCTCCCTCACTTATTCTACTGGGTATACTGGCCTTGTTCCTGTTCCTCAAATATATCAAATGAGGCCATCTCAGAGCCTTTATCTTGATGTTCTCTTCTCTCTGCCTGTAACATTCTTTCTCCTAGATATTCTCATGGTTTATTCCCTCATCACCTTCAGATATCTGCTTATCTGTTGCCTTCTCACAGGGCCTTCCAAGATTCTTATCCAAGGTTGCAGGTACTCATTCACTCCAGACATTATTCTCTCTTCTTACCTTTAAAAAATTTTTTTCTTTGTAGCGTTTAATACTACCTGTTTCTTTTTTACTGTAAATTTTTCATTTGTCTGAATTCTCCCTTAGACCTTCTGGGAAACATATTACACTTTATCTAGTGTTATCCTGATCCTCTAGCTGATGATTCTCTTCTTAGTTACCCGTTTGGGAAGAAATACACAAGAGGAGGTGAGGCAGGGAGAGAAGAGGGAAACCATTCAATTTCCTTATAATTAGGAAGACTGTGTAACTCATCAATCAAACGGGAGTACTTTTGATGGAAAGAAAGAACTATTAATAATTAAAGTGGGACAACAGGCATAAAAACAGACTTACCAGGCAAACAGAGGCATATGGTACATCATTTATAGCCATTTATCTGCTGGTTTTTTCGCACCAGGCAGCAAGTTTAAGTAGTCACACCAAGACATCTCCATCTTGGACCATTCTGGATTGGCCTAATCTTTCGAAATACATGTTTCACACATTTAGACTCATGCCTAATGATAGTTGTATTTTGAGGTGATCAAATTTATATATTTTTCTTCATCTCTAAGGAATAAACTTGGTTACATTCAATAATATACTGCCTTTATATTAAACTAGAACATGTAGAGAGTAGACCGTCCTCTTAAAATACTTTGGAAATGCGAACTCTGATAGGATAGTTTCTAGGAGAATAGTTAAGAATGGGTTAGGATAGGGGTACCTGGATGGCTCAGTCTGTTAAGCGTTGGACTTCAGCTCAGGTCATGATCTCGCAGTTCATGGGTTTGAGCTCCGTGTTAGGCTCTGTGCTGACAGCTCAGAGCCTGGAGCCTGCTTCAGATTCTGTGTCTCCCTCTCTCTCTGCCCCTCCCCTGCCCACGCTCCGTCTCTTTCTCAAAAATAATAAACATTAAGAAAAAAATTTTAATAGGTTAGAATAAAAACTATTATACTGGTTGTGAGATGCTGCCTCTTGGCAAAGTTTAATTGCCCATTCAAAAGGTCATTAAGGAAAAAAAAAAACAAAAGGTCATTAAGTCCAAATGGTAAGATTGATACCATGACTCAGATTTAGAAGTTAATTGTTCCCCTTTTCAACTGAAGAACGTTACGGAATTTCTTACAGGGAACCTATATGTACCCACTAAAAATTTGTTCAAGTGATGTTTAATACCCAGTCATTTGTACAATAGAAAACTTGAGAAAAGTATAGAGATGAAGATTAAACAAAAAATAGTTTACAATGGTTATAGAAGCCTTTAAAAGATACCAAATTTGACTAAACAGTCCAGCATTTGCACTCCTTGGTATTTATCTAAATGAGTTGAAGACTTATGTCCACATGAAAACCTGCATACACGTTTATAGCACCTTTATTTATAATTGCTAGAATTTGGAAGCAACCAAAATGTCCTTCAGTAGGTGAATGGATAAATAAACTGTGGTACATCCAGATAGAGGAATTTATTTAGCACTAAAAAGAAATGAAAAGACATGGAGGGACCTTAAATGCATTTTACCAAGTGAATGAAGCCAATCTGAAAAGGCTATATACCCTGTCCTTCAACTATTTGACATTCTGGAAAAGGCAAAACTATGGAGACAGTACAAAGATCGGTGGTTGCCTAGGGTTAGGGAAGAGGTAAGGATGAAAAGGTAGAACAAAGAGAATTTTTGGAACAGTGATACTGTTCTGTATATTAGTAGATAGATGTCATGAATTTGCTAAAACCCAAAGAATGTCCACTAAGAAGTGTCCACTAAGAGTGAACTGTGAACTTAGGGTAATTGTGATGTATCAATGTAGGTTCATCATTTGTACAAATGTACCACTGTGGTGGAAAATGTTGATAATGGGGAATTATGCATGTGTGGGGGCATAGGTTATATGGGAATTCTGTACTTTATGCTCGATTTTACTTTGAACCTAGAAACTGCTTTAAAAATTAAAGCCTATTGGGGCTCCTGGGTGGCTCAATTGGTTAAGCGTCTGACTTCGGCTCAGGTCAGGATCTTGTTCAAGCCCGGCTGAACTCTGAGCCTGGAGCCTGCTGCAGAGTCTGTGTCTACCCCCCTCTCTCTGCCTTTCCCCTGCTCACACTCTGTCTTTGTCTCTCTCAAAAATAAGCATAAAAAAAAACCTTAATAAAAAATAAAGCCTATTAAAAATTAATATCTTAATGAATATTAGATTGGCTATAGCTTAAAGAACTAAATAAATGAAATTTGTTTATATAAGCTTTTTATAAATAGGTGTGTTGCATTCATCTTTGTAGCTTCTGTATAGTGTCATGATTGATTATATTAGATAGCCCTTTTGTCAAGGACAAATAAGTAGAAAGAGAAATTTCACAAGCTGCAACTTACATGTTTTTAATATATTCAAACAATTTTTAAAGTTAACCTTTAAAATTATGTTTTACTAACAGTGCTAAAAAATTACCCACATGCTCAGGATAAGAGAGTCAGCCTTTCTAACATTTTTCCCTATTTTCAAGCAGTGTTTGTTTTCATGAGATTCGTACTTCATACCTCTTATCACAACTTATCACAACTGTTTATTTCAGTAATCAGTTGGGTAATGATTCATTTAATATTAGCTGCTGAGTGCTTGCTTTTGGCAGCACACATACTAAAATTGGAACGATGCAGAGTACCACGGCCCCTGTACAAGGATAACACGCAAGTTCGTGAAGCTTCCATATTTTTAAAAAATAGTTTCAAACAGAGAGGAAGGCAAACCATAAGAAACTCTTAAATACAGAAAACAAACTGAGGTTTTGGTGGGGGGGTGAGAGGGGGGAAAATGGGTGATGAGGATTGAAGAGGGCATTTGTTGGGATGAGCACTGGGTGTTGTCTGTAAGTGATGAATCATGGGAATCTACTCCTGAAGCCAAGAGCACACTGTATACACTACGTTAGCTAATTTGACAGTAAATTATTTTTTTTAAAAAAAGAATATTTTGAAACAAAAGATAGAATCATAGGAGAGAGAGAGGAAAAAGAATTGGTTAATGGGCTGCAGGTACAAATAGATATAGGGATTGGGATATTTATTTTAATGCCAAGTTAAAGGGTGTAGAAAGAGGCTACTTCATTTGATGTTTTATTTTGTTTTTTGGCCTTAGATTAGGAGATATTTCTGCCATCTTCACACTGTTTCTTTTCACCAGTGAGGCCTTTTCTCCTCCTTTCTATTCTTTTAAGATAAAGCATCTCTATAAATGTTTCTTGATTCCATAATTAAAATTATTCTCTCCTTACATTGTAAACTTTTTTCCTTTCTTATAGTACGGTAGAATCTTGTGTTTATCTGATTTTTGTGCCCTAAAATATCTGACTCATCTAGGGGCGCCTGGGTAGCTCGATCAGTTGTGTCCGACTCTTGATTTTAGCTCAGGTCATAATCTCATGGTTGTAAGATCGAGCCCCACACAATGACCATGGAGCATGCTTAAGATTCTCTCCCTCTCTCTCTCTCCTTCTGCCCCTCTGCTCCTTGTGCTCTCTGTCTCTCTCTCTCTCTCAAAAAATAAAATTAAATATTAGCTGCTGAACCAGAAGCTTCACAAGAGCTGGTAATACAAGATGTATGTTTTCTTGTATCGCCAAAGTCTAGCACAATGAATGCACTTGATAAATGTTTGTTGAATGAATAAACAAATGTTATATACTTGTTTATTTTCACTTAATATGATGCTGGCTACAAGGAAATTTGGACCTTCTAAATATGGTTTGACCACTGTAAATTTCTCAAGCCATTTTTATGTAGAACTATGACTTAAATTTTTTTCAATTTTTTTTAATTTAAAAAAGTCTACAAGATTTTGTAAACATCATGTGTATTTCAAAAGCAATTCAAAGCTGTCTGAAAAATTTGAGACATATATATATTCTTATACATATGAAGAATTTAAATTCTTACTGTTAAAATTTGACTTAGATTCATTTTCTTTAAAGATTTTTTTCCATGTTATTCTTTGTACTTCCTGGCCCTATTATTTAGATAACATTTCAGTCCTCCATTTTATATCAAAATTTAGAATTTTTATAAAGGTAAAAATAGTTGTTCAGACCATGTGGGAACAGTAGCCTACAATTATCACCTTATTTAACAAACTTTAAATAAGCCAACTGATGTAATAATTTTACAGGCATATGCAAGTCAATCAAAAAAGACTGGACCTTTTTTGTGCAAGTATAAACCAACTGGCAATGACATCTGGAAGCAGTGGAATTTTAGGAAAGCCTAAACACAATTTCTTCTTCCTCTAGATATATGTATTTAGAAGATTTTTTTCCCTTATATCTTAAAAGGAGCCCTGTCTATTAGTTCTTTATCCTTCAATAAACCCCAATTTAGTCCCATTTCTGAACAATATTTTCAGTATTTGTGAAATCTAAACAGTGGCTATTGACTGAGCCAGCTCTGGAATGGGAAGCAGTTATTGTTAACGACAGAATGAGACAAATTGGTTGCCTTACAGATTTTTTATTGGTCCTGAAGGAATATTAAGAGATACTCTCTGAGATTTGGATCAAAACAGATCCCAGCCTGGTTTTTCTTTATTTAACTCTGACTAATCTTGGTGGAACCATCTAATGCCTCAAAGCATTATAAATTTGAATAAGAAATCCATTTGAAAGTATTTGGAAAGCGAGAAGGAAAAAAATCCAAAATGCATACCAATCTTAGGAGTTAATTGCTTCAGCTATACTAAATACCATAGCAAGATTTTGGAGGAGTGTGGGAGTGGGAAGCAGACCAAAAATGTCATTTTAATCACTCTTCCTAAACTGAAAGGCTGCATACAGTAAAGATTTTTTTTTTTTGATAATTCTTTCAATGCTAAGAACACTGCTTTATTATATAGGCCTTTTAAAAAAATATATTTTAAAGAACTATAGATGAAATTTGAAATTTCCATATGTATTATTTTTTTAAATTTTCTACTTCCATATTTTTAGGGGAGGAGTTGCTTATTTATCATAGAGTAAGCATTGCAGCAGAATTAAAACAACTGTAGTTAGTAAAAACTAGCCTAGGTATCTTGAAGTCTTTTTCTGTTTTTTTTTCCATCAATCTAATCAGCCTTTTTTTCTGTTTTTAAATCACGAAAATGGGAGTCAGCACAAATCCAGCCTGCCACCTGTTATTGTAAATAAAGTTTCATTGGAACACAGCTATGCCTATTTGTGTATTGCCAATGGCTACTTTCAAGCTACTACAGCACAGTTGAGTAGTTGTAACAGAAATTGCATGGTCCATAAGGTCTAAAATATGTATTACCTGGCCCTTTTTAGAAAATGTTTGCCAGTCCTTGAGCTAAGGATTGATGAAGTATTTTGTTTCTTTTCTATGATATTATATATTGTCTTTGCAGTAAAATATGATAGTAACATAACTCCTTCTGAAGTATTTTAAAGACACAGTGTAGGGGCGCCTGGGTGGCGCAGTCGGTTAAGCATCCGACTTCAGCCAGGTCACGATCTCGCGGTCCGGGAGTTCGAGCCCCGCATCAGGCTCTGGGCTGATGGCTCGGAGCCTGGAGCCTGTTTCCGATTCTGTGTCTCCCTCTCTCTCTGCCCCTCCCCCATTCATGCTCTGTCTCTCTCTGTCCCAAAAATAAATAAAAAACGTTGAAAAAAAATTAAAAAAAAAAAAGACACAGTGTAGTATACTGGTTGAGCAAACTGTCTCTAGAAGATGGTAGCCTGAGTTTTAAATCTCTGTTCTGCCATTTACTACCCATGGCACCTTGAACAAATACACCTGAATTCTCAGAGTCTGTTTCCTCCACCTGTAGAAAGTAGGGATGAAAATGTTTCCTGCATCAAGAGTTAGTGAGAATTAAATGAGACAGTATAAGCAAAACCCTTATAATACCTGATCTCATCATCATTACCATCTTTATCACCACCATTATCATTAGCTCCACAAAATATTCTGGTTTTTTAAGTGAGGAATCTAGAGATAGGAGAAACAACCTAATATAGAGTGATAAAGAATTATGTATGTTTTAGCCAGAGTATTAGTAACCTTGACAAGGGTCCAGCCAGGAAAACAGGAGCTATAGCAAGTATTTTAACAGAATGTAATATAGGGGGGGTAGTTAAAAAAGAATTGGAGAACTGAAAAGGAAAAATGAAAACACCAAAGTAAAACAGAGATAGTAACCACAGGAAGCAGCTACCACATGTGGTAGGGGCCTAGGGGCAAGATGATATTAGTAGAACCTAGAAGTTTGGAAGATGAGCACCACAGGTTTTAAATGTGAGCTGTCAATGAGAAATACTTCCTAAAACAGTTTTAAAAAGAAAGAAAGAGATGAAGGACTCCTAGCCAGGAGTCAGAAGAGCTCAGTCAGAAGAGCATGTAACTCTTGATGTTATAGTTGTGAGTTCCAACCCTACATTGGGTGTAGAGATTACTTAAAAATAAAATATTAGAAAAAGAGAGAGAGAGATGCAAATCTACTGAACAAATGTACTTGAGCAAGACATGTTTATTTTCAAATAGGACATTATTAGGCAATTAGCTATTGCTAGATAAAGGACAACATTAAATTGGCAATATTTTGACTTTTTTATATCTTGAAACTTCTAAGTTCATCAATGATAGAACATCTTGTTGAACACCTTCTGATTGTAGTGGCTACCCAAGCACACAAAAAGTCTTTTAGCAGTATCTGCTATATATATTTGATATTTGAATTAAGTCATGAAAGAAGTAATAGAATTGAGCCATGTGAATATCTGGGGCACGAGCATTGTAGGCAGTGGAATAGTAAATGAAAGTCTTGACACCAGAACATGTTTAGGATATTTGGGGAACAGGAGGGAGGTCAGTATGGCTGAAACACTAAGTGGTAGGAGAATGGAAGAAAGGCAGCAGGGGCTGGAATCGTTAGGGATTTATAGAAGAATGAATAGAATAGGGTAAATGCATGATTATTGTTAAGGATTGAGAGCCCATTTTTTGTTTCAATCATGAAAGTCCATGGTTGTGCAGGTTTCTCTAACCATATTCTGATAAAAAATCGGGTTAAAAAAAGTATATTGCAGTTGGTAGTTTCATACCTATGTATTAAATTAAGTAATCATATCTTTAAATCCAACTTTAAAGTCTCTGTTTACTTTAAATTTTTAGTGGTTGTTAACTCATCCTTCTACCAGTACAGAGTGACCAGCTGAATGCTGATAGAATGCCATTTTCTCATAATAAAAGGATGATAAACTTTAACTCAGTATCCTGAATCTTGTAAGCAGAAATAGATTCATGAATCAGGTAATCTGTGTAAAGTAACAGATTTTTACCCATGTTTCTGTAATAGGATTATTAATCATTAGGTCTATTTTCCTATCTCCCCTTTGCTATTTTAAAATCAAAACTTTGTAATTTAACACCTTAGTGATTTGTTTTAAAATGTATCTAGTTTATTGACATTTGCTTCTGAGATAATTATGACATGGATGTCCCATACAGCTTGTTCAAATAACATTTTTTTTCCACTGCACCAATTTATATTGAAGGTGTCCACAGTAACTGTGGCAAAAAAAGTCATTTGAATCAAAAAGAATCAGATTTAAATAATGAAAAACACCTTTATTCTGAAGATACTGGACTCCTGTTGAGTACAGTGATTCCCAAGCAGTTTTGATAAATCTACTGTACTGTATTTTATCTTTACATTAACATGCAAAAAAAACTTGCCAGGTTTTTTGTGTTTTGTTTTGTTTTCTCCCTCCCCCCCCTTCTAAGATAGCTTCTTTGACATTACATCAGAGAAACATATCTCATTGTGGCATAGTGGATCTCTAAACAAAGGAATTTGGATTAAGAATATTATCTATGCCATATAAAAACAAAATATAAGGTACTTACTAACACAACTGGCACAAGAGTAATTACTTTTCCTTGTTGTGTAATATATCGATAACAAAAGATTTGCTAATTCATATATTTCATTTTCCCTAAGTGTGGTGTAAATCTTTGTGAGTATTCTAAGCTCGGTTTACCTCATTCATGTAACATGTTAGTGTAAGATATAAACAATTGTAAATTATCTTGTAGTGTGGCTTCAGTTAACTTTCTTCAGAGTTTCATCTTATGCTATGAAAGTAATTTTAATAAATAATTTAGTGAGAAAACATTTGAAAATGTATTCAGAGAGCCTTGCAAGTCTTTTACACTTGGGTCTAACTATAATGGAAAAGATCATTTTTAGTGGCCATTGTGGGTGTTATTCTTAATAGTCCTTCCTCACTCCTTACTTCCCATTAGTTACCAGATAATACCAGTTGTACATTCAAAATCTATCTTGATTTGACTACTCATCCCCATTTTCACTATCACTACCATTTGGTTTAAGCCACTGATGACCTCTCAGGTGGATTATCACAGCATTCTCCTAATTATCCTTTCTGTCTCTTCTTGTATCAGTCAGGATTCATATGCACATATAAGAACTGTTTTAACTATTTTAAGCATAATGCAATTTAGTAAAGGTAGGCTCACTCATTCATTCCTGAATTGATTCCTGAGTGTATACTGAATTGGTTATTACAGCTCTATTGGTTATCAGCTGTGGCTAGGAAATTGTGTATTGATATGTCATTTGTTTTTGAAGACTTTCTCAGCAGGATTTACCTTCTTAAAGAAGAGGCAGGGACATTTGTTACTGAATGAATGGCAGTGAAAGAGGGTAGTGCATGGTCATAACTGTTGATGTGCAGTACACTTTCTGCACGTGGCTATACCTAAATTAGGCTTCAGACTACTTTTATGAAAATCAGTTACATTTCAAAAGCTGTTTTCATCATTTTAAGATCTTACATTAAAATGTAAAACTATGAAGAAATTTCTCTAAAAATGATTGTGAAACACTTTTCCATAAGCTGTCAGTTTGATACTGGCATAGAGAAAGCACTTTTAAAATATGTGCAATCCAATTATTTTACAGGAATTTATAATTTTCTGCAGTGTTCTTTGAGATACTGTTAATATTATAGCCTCTGTTGTCATGGAAACAAGTCTCTGAAGGCAGCCTCAGAGACTAATGATTCTATGGTGTTGCTATGGATAGAAACAACTGAGACTGTTGTTAGTCACATGGTCATGATTAAAAAAAACAAACAAAACAAAACTCTTTGGAGCTGATCTTATTGAGTGATACAAATGGAGCAGGAAAAGGATGATGGTATATAATAGTCACCATTGTCTAATGAAACATGTATATAAGAGCTTTCAAGTTTAAAATGCTTATGTTGAATTCCTCCTTTTCTCTAATAACCCAAATATAATGGTTAGTGTATTTTGCTATCTCATTATTTATTTGAGAATCTTAAGCATGACATTTCCAATTTAGAATCTTCTACAACTCCCCAGAATTCTACCCTGTTCTCATTTGTGCCCTTAAAATATCCTCTTACCTCTTCATTTCACAGTGTTACTGGATATAACATCTGTGCTCTTCCTCATTACTCAACCTTCATTTGATTATCTATTATTTGTTTAGGGCTGTATTTTTGTTTCAGATGAACTAAATGAATTATTTTGTTGTTCTGTAATTCTTTGTTACCTGAAGTTGTTATGAGCTAAGGCTAGGAAATTTTATATATTGATATGTCATTTGTTTTTGAAGGCTTTTCTCAGAAGGGTTTGCTTCTCTTAAGAAACTGGCAGAGGCATATGTTCTTTTCAAAGTACTTGCCCTATACAGAAGAGGGGGGGAGGGTGGATTCAGATAGTATAAGTTGTTTTAAGATTTTTTAAAAAATGGTATTTAGATCCTTATTTAAAGGAGATAGATTTTTTAAAAGACACTTAGAGCCAGTTTGAATGTACTATTAAAGGATTTATAGTTTATCATAAAGGGTTTTAGAGAGCTACTGCCCAGTGGAGGAAATTTTCATGCTTGACCTTAAAAGTTGACATAAGCATTTAGCTTTGCCTTATTTTGATATTAAAATAGATCATTAATCAACTAATATCTGACCCTATTAAAGAGGCATAAGGAAACTTTGAGAGGTGATAGATATGTCTGCTACCTTAATTGTGGTGATGGTTTCACAGATAATGCATATGTTTACACTCTACAAGTTGTATACATTAAATATGTGCAGTTTTTGTATATCATTATACCTCAACAAAGCTGCTAAAAAAAATAAAACTGAAATTACAAAAAAAATAATGATAAACTTTAGACTTTTTTTTTTGATACTTTGGATGACTAAAGCCAGTTATTTTGTAGTGTATCAGATGTTCAGTGATTAGATTCAGGTTATGCATCTTCGATTGGAATTTCTCAGAAGTGATATGCTCTTATTATAGCCTATCAGCATGATTTTGATTTGTGCCATCCCTGGTGATGTTAACTCTGATTAAGATAGTATCTGTTAGAGAAGCACCTGGGTGGCTCAGTCGGTTAAGGGTCCAACTCTTGGTTTCAGCTCAGGTCATGATTTCAAGGCTTTGTGGATTCAAGCCCCGCATCGGGATTGCTTGGAATTCTCTGTCTCTGCCTCTCGCCCACTTGTGCTGTGTCTGCCTCTCTCAAAATAAAGAAATAAACTTAAAAAAAAAAAAAAAAAAAGGTAGTACCTACTAGATTTCTTTACTGTAATTAATAAAAGCTTTTAAGAGAGATAACTTGTGTGCATCCATGTGTCCTTTTTAAATTTTCATCTGCTGGAATGAAATAGAAGGTTCCTTCAGCAGCAGTGGAATTTTTGCATCTATTGATGTATGTATTATTACTATGTAATACATAGTAATTAATATATTATTACTGTGATCGTTGCCAAATGATTTTGTAATTCCATAATTCCTTATACATTTTTTAGTTGGCATTCTACTCTAAGGAAATGCTCTCTCTTCTGTTCATGTGTTCTTGTAATTATTAAATCAGTATGGACTCTTGGAATCCTGTTTTTATATAGTGGATTGTATGCTATTGTTATCTTTATTTTGATTCTCCAATTGTTCCTGGTCTGACTGATGAAAACCCTTCAAGCTAACTTCTGTGTCTTTTGTCATGCCTTCATTATTCCTTGAGCAGTTCTATATTTTCTGGCACAACAAGATGTTTTAGATTCATATTATACTTGGCTAAGTTTTAGCACTGGACTCAGCCATTTCTCCAAAGACTCCTATATTGTTTTTTTTTTTTTTATTTCAGAATATATATTTAGAAACCATAATCTGAGTGATAGGTGTGTTCAGGCTATTGGAGTGTTACTGCCCCTAGATATTCTCTGTGGACAGAACAAGGGAATATATGTACATATAAACACACACATTTATGTCTGTATTCCTGTGTTCGTCTATATATATTGAAAACCATGCATTCATGCTAACCTCCAGTTCTATTCTAACTTCCAGTTCTATTCTAAAACCATAGGTATCATGCTAATTTTTTCCCTTTCCATATTTTAACTCCCTTCTCTGACATGAGGAATCTTGCTCCCATTATCTTATTTATTGGATCAAAATCTCCTGTATGTAAGCAATCTCCCATTGACAACTTCCTTACTCTGCTCAAGCTCCAACAAACCCCCTTTTTACTCCATTGAGGCTCCTACACTTCATACCAGACTACTGCTACTGCCACATAGATAATGTCTTTGTCACATCTGGTTTCCAGAAAAACATCAGGCTCCTGGCACCACTCTGCCCATATCCTGCTCAAGCTCCAAGCACCCTGTGCTAGACTGGTGCCACCCCTCTACTCCCTGCATTCAGATGCTGTCTTCACCTGCTTGGTTTCAACAATCTGTACCTTCCTGTTAAAGAAGTCTCTGCCTACACCAACCAAAGTCATGATGATATTCTATCATTATTATCTTCTAGAAATCTAATTTTCATACTTCCCAATTATGTCAGCAAACAATCTGCAATTAATTATAAGTATTGTGTAAGCAGAGATGGGATTCATTTCATTTTCTGTGTTTATACCTAGGTGATCAAGTGACGGCTCTTTTAAAACTATCTTTTTCTTATACTTCGTTATAAATTTGGAGTCAGAACCTCTGGGTTTTCAAACATTTTTAAAAAGTCATATAAGTATTCCACTGAAAATTGATTAGCATTTAAGTTATTCATTTTAAACTTATAATATGGAATTTGAAGATTTTTTTTGTATGGAAACAATATATAATTGGTGACTGGAGTCCCAAGCCAGACCTACAGGGGCTTTATTGACATACAGACTGTTGTTACAGATGATTTTTAATTGTTGTATAATATTTAATCTTACATAATTATCATTATTTGTAAATGTAACCATTCCATTCCAGCACCTTTGGATATTTAGGGTATTCCATATTTCCCCAAGTATAAACAATGGTCAGTAGAATGTAATAAGACTATTAGAACATTTGTTTTTTAAATTATTCATTTAGGATAGATTGCCAGAATTAAGTCTAAGCGTTTAGACGTTTTTAAGGCTATAGATAATTGCTGCTAAATTGCTTTCCTTAAAGTTTGTATGAATTTATATTTCCAACAGCAGTGGGAAGGGACCTGTTTCCATGCATTAAAAATTTTATTTTGAGGGGTGCCTGGGTCGCTCAGTCGGTTAAGCATCTGACTTCCGCTCAGGTCGTGATCTCATGGTTCATGGATTCGAGCCCATGTCAGGCTCTATATGGATGGCTCAGAGCTTGGAGCCTACTTCGGATTCTGTGTCTCCCTCTCTCTCTGTCCTTCCCCACTGGCACTCTTTGTCTCTCTCTCTCAAAAATAAATAAACATTAAAAAATTTTTAATTTATTTTGAGGTTTTTTTATTGTGGTAAAAGATATATAACAAAATTTTTCATTTTAACCTTTTTAACTGTATAATTATTTGGCATTAATTGCATTCACGTTGTCGCATCCATCACCATTATCTATCTCCAAAACCTTTTTATCACCTCTCACAGACTCTGTACCATTTAAGCAATAACTTCCATGCTTCTCTCTCCTAACTTCTCTCTCTGGTAACTTCTTTCTATCTCTATGAATATACCTACTCCAAACATTTCATGTAAGTGGAATCCTACAATATTGTCTTTTGTGTCTGGTTAATTTCACCTGAAAACATAATGTTTTCAAAATACATCCATGTTGTAGCATGGGTCAGAATTTCATTCCTCTTTATGACTGAATAATATTCATTATATGTATATACCACATTTTGTTTATCCATTCATCTGTTGATGGATTTCTACCATGAACAATGATGTAAAGTATCCACGGGGCGCGTAGTTGGCTCAGTCAGTTGAGCGTCCAACTCTATTTCGGCTCAGGTCATGATCTCACGGTCATATCATCAGGCTCCACTCTGGGCATGGAGCCTACTTGGTATTCTTTCCCTCTCTTTCTCAATAAATAAATAAACTTCAAAAAAAAAAAGTATCCAAGTCCCTGTTTTTAGTTCTTTTGAGTACATACACCTAGGAGTAGAATTGCTGGGTTATGTGGTAATACTATGTATGGTTAGCTTTTTTTGAGGAACCACCAAACTGTTTTCCACAGCAGCTTACACCATTTTCCATTCCTACCAGCAGTTTTTGAGAATTTCAGTTTCGGCACATCCTCACCAACACTTGTTTCTTTCTATTTTTGTTTTCCTTTTTTTATTACAGCCTCCTAGTAAGTGTGAAGTGATATATTCTAATTTTGATGTGCATTTCTCTAATTAATAATTTGTTGAGTATCTTTTCATGTGCTTATTGGCCAATTGTTTATCTCCTTTGGAGAAATGTCTGTTCAAGTCCTTGCCCATTTTTTAATTGTGTTTTTATCTTTTTGTTGTTGGATTTTTATAACCCTCATCAAATGTATGACTTAGAAACATTTTCTCCTATTTTGTAAGTTGTCTTTTCACTTTCTTGATAATGTCCTTTAATGCACAAAAGGTTATAATTTTGATGAAGTCTAATTCATTTATTCTTGTCACTTACGCTTTTGATATGATACTTAAGAATCCACTGCGAAATCCGAGGTCATGAAGATTTTACCCCTATGTTTTCTGGTTTTATGAATATGGTTTTAGTGTTTCTATTTTGGTCATTGATTAATTTCTCATTAGTTTTTGTATATGATGCAAGAGTGCTTTGATTTCAATTTTTTTGCATGTGGATATCCAGTTGTCCCAGCACTATTGTTGGAGAATTCATACATTTTTGATAAATTTTAACTGATTGATTTGATAAACGAGAAAGTCAGCATTATAATTTTATTTTGTATTTCTTTGTTAGAAAAAGCATAGTTCTTCAGCAGATTTGTTCTTCTTGTTTTAAGTTTCTTTTAATGCGCAGTGTCCTGTTATCAATTTGGTTTTAATGTTTTTCTTATATATGTAAGAAAATAACATATCTGTATATGTTATTGGTATAGCAAATGTTTATGAATTCAGTTTACAGGGATTAGGACTTGATACAAAACACCTCTTCTGTGTTCCATTTACATCTTTGTAAAATGAATTGAATCAATCCAGATAAAGTAATTGAGTGTAAAGAAAAATTCCGTTTAAATTATGTCACTAAAGTTCTTACTTTTTAAATTTTTTCCAGAAAATGTCTGGCATATAATAGCTACTCAGTGAATGGTAGTTGAATTAATGACTTTAAAGGCAATTTTAAGGCAGGTTATTACAGTTCTCTTGTAGAGGTCAATAGCATAGATATAAAAAAATGATATAGATTCAGTTTTTAAGTCCTTTGACTGTTTTGTGAATTTCTAAGCCCCAACTGCCTGCCTGTCTGATGGGCTAATAAAATTACATTTCACACCTTGAATTCAAGGAGGAAAGCAGTCAGATAGCTTCTGAATGCTGGAAAAATGTTTTGTAGTCTATAAAGTGAGTGTTTTGTCTCCTAGAAGAGGAATATATTCTAGGTCACTAGCTTTTATTATTTTCATTTAAACATCTAGAAAGTAGTCACCCATTTTAATTATAGTTATTAAAATTATTAGTAGTCGTATAATGATTTCTAAAGTAATTTCTGGAGAGCATTTTCTCAATTAAAGTTACATATTAATATTTTACTTATTTCTCAGTTATTTCTGAAAACTATACTTTATGACAAACTTTGTTATGTGTTTTTCTTTTATTTTGGTATTTTTCCTGATTTTTTGTCGTTGATGATTTTTAGCCAACAGAAGCTGTACCTCCCTCTTCTCCCACTGTCCCTGTGATCCCTGTCCTGCCAGTCCCTGCTGAGAATACTGTCATCCTACCCACCATACCACAGGTTTTTATTAGTTTCTTTTTTCTTTATAAAAATTTCATTTGCTTTTAATGTTTCATTTATATTCTTTTCAAATTGTTTTAACTGTTTCTTTGTTAGACTTAGTAATTCACTTTGGGGTTCAGTTGGTGTTTTTAGGGAATTAAATATTTGGATTTAATATAAAATGGGTTCAATACTTGCCATATTTTTAGGTTAACTACGAAATAGGAC
Source organism: Lynx rufus (assembly GCF_022079265.1). Lineage (NCBI taxonomy): Eukaryota > Metazoa > Chordata > Mammalia > Carnivora > Felidae > Lynx > Lynx rufus. The sequence continues at coordinate 86,163,634 of NW_025814867.1, forward strand.
ACATTCTGAACTTCATAATATTAAACTTCCTTAGATTCGTTATCATGCCTTTTGTACTTGTAAATTGTTTAAACCGGTTTTTATTTGCTTTAGGAATTTTAGTTTCTAAAGATAATAAAAGTCGTCATCCTCATATTATAGTGGATGTGTCATTTTATATAGCTTTCTTTTCCCGATATATATTTATCTTCTTTGGAAATATTTTTCTATCATTTGGTTAGGTAACATTCACATTTATTAGTTAAAAATAAGAACTCATATATGTAAAGTATGTGGGAACTCTTCTATCTTTGCAACTTTTCTGTAAATTTAAAATTATTCTAAAATAAAATTTTCTTTTTAAAAAGGTAACATACGACAGTCAAAAAATAAAATGAAATAATAGCCAAATGTCAGAGAATCTGAACTTTTTTAGCTTAGGAGCTTTAGTAGTTTTAAAACATTAACAACGTCATTCAAAGTCAAAATAATGATAGTATTATTCTGTTGTGAACAATCTCAATCTCATACAAAGTACAAATAAATGCATCTTTAGCTATTTTTACTATTACTGATCTGTAGCATAAAATCGAGATAAAAATAGTATGTTTATTGTGTAAACACCGTTTTTTTGGATTTTGGAGGGGGAGAGTGCAGGTGGGGGAAGGGCAGAGAGAGGGGGACACAGGACCTGAAGCAGTCTGCGCTGACAGGCTGACAGCTGTGAGCCCAATTTGGGGCTCAAACTCAGGGACCATGAGATCATGACCTGAGCCGAAGTCAGACGGCTGAGGTTCCCCTATTGTGTAAACAGTTTTGAAGTAAATTCCCTGTTGGGAGTAAAAATGGGATCTCAATTGTGATTACTTATCTCAGTGCCCTTCCCCTCCTAAAAAATGAAAATAAATAGGAACAAAATGGGATTCTAGGGGAAATTACAGATACTACACTAAGACTGTAGTCTTTGTATTATGTTTGTATTATGTTACTTCTTCTACATAATCTTTCACCCTTTATGAAAATCATTAAAAATTAAATCATTGTAAAGCCACCAAGAATTTAACAGATAAGTCCAAATGGATTTTTTCCTCTCTGTTGAACAGAGGAATTGAATTTATAAGTAAAATACAATTCTAAGTAAGCAGCCTATGTGTTATTGTAATAGTGTAACATCTCTTCAAGCATCTAAGATTTAGTAGTATAATATATTTTTTTAAGTAGGGGATTTGAAAGTTTATTTTACTCTTGTCACTTCATCTTTTGATGTTGAGTTTCCTCGAATCCTTTGAAATTTTATAGTAGTTTTTGTTCTTACATTCCATGAGGAACTTGTCCTTTCCTGCTCAGAGACCTCTGATTTATTTACTCCAAGTGTCCCTGACAGCATCACACTACATTTGGAAATTGTGGAGATGTTGCATAGCCTTGTGGTTATAAAGGAGAGGTCTTACAGTCAGATTGATCTAGTTTAGAATTCCAGTCCTACCACTTTACCAGCTGTATAACTCTGAGCAGTTTGCTTAACCACACCGTTTACTCATCTGTAACACTGAAGATGATTGTAATACTAACTTGAGATGTTTTACAGTGATTGGAAGAATAATAATGTATGTGCAACTAGCACATGATCTTGGCTATTCATATTATTAGTGTTATTTCATATTTCTTTGAGACAGTAAACCAGGGAACAAGTTAGAAAAACAAATGAGGGTACCTGCACAAGAGAAAGCCTTATTTGTTCTCCTTAGCCTCATTTTAGGTTTTAAATACACTACGAAAGTGCATGTAGATTAATAATTTATGTTGTATAATGTGAGAAGCCTATAGGGTGTGCCTCACTTTCCACAATCAGTAAGCCTTTTCCTGATTAATCAAGTATAACATGTACATTTTAAAATTAGTATAACTGGTTAAAATGTCCTCAAATAAATTTGAAAGCCTTACTTAATAGATAACCTAATTTTAACATTTTTTAATGTTTATTTATTTTTGAGAGAGAAAGTGAGCAGAGGAGGGACAGAGAGAGGGGCCATCAGAGGATCCAAAGCAGGCTCTGTGCTAACAGCAGAGAGCTCAATGCAGAAGCTCAAATTCACAAACTCAAGAACCATGAGATCATGACCTGAGCTGAAGTCAGATTGCTTATTAACTGGTTGACCCACCCAGGCACCCCCCTTATTTTACCATTTTAAATGGAAATAGTTTTTCTTCTAAAGATCTACTACTTTACATTTTAGTTGCATCAGGATGTCATAGAAATAGAAGAAGACGCAAGATTTGGAGTCTAGTCCTACCTGTGCAATTCAAACAAGTTACTTAACCTCTACATTTTATACTCCCTTCATCTGTTAAAATGGGGAATAATGCCTCCCTGAGTAATTTAAAATGAGTTTGAGGAGGGGCGCCTGGGTGGCTCAGTTGGTTAATAAGCACCTGACTCTTGATTTCAGCTCAGGTCATGATCTCATGGTTCATGAGTTCAAGCCCCGCATTGGTCTTAAGGCTGACAGTGTGGAGCCTGCTTGGGATTCTCTTTCCCTCTCCCTCTCTCTCTACCCCTCCCCTGCTCACTCTCTCTGTCTCTCAAAAAAAAATTAAAAAAAAATTTTTTTAATGAATTTGAGGATTAAGCAAATTAGATAGCTATACATAGATATAGATAGATAGCCTTATTACAGACTCTGTATCTATCTATCTATCTATCTATCTATCTATCTATCTGTCTATCTATCTATAGGTATCTCTATATCTATCTACCGATAGATAGATAGATAGATAGATAGATAGATAGATATAGTCTAATTATTTGTAGAATTTTTATGCTTTTCAGATTATTTTTATATTGATCACGTCATTTACATTTTATGAAAGCCCTCCACATAGTGGTATGGAGAAAGGCATAACGAATTGCTGCTGAAGATGCATGAAGAGCATGGACTTCATAGTGAGACTTGACTACCACTTCCTGGCGTCACCCCTTTCTGGCTGTGTGATAGTGGGGAAACTACTCAGTTTCTTGTAGCTCCAGTACTCCACATAGATACTGACCTATTAAATGTCTTTTTCTACCCCAGAGGAAATACTCTGATTTAAAACCAGATGCTTTATGGGGCGCCTGGGTGGTTCAGTCGGTTAAGCTTCCAACTTCAGCTCAGGTCATGATCTCACGGTCCTTGAGTTCGAGCCCCGTGTCGGGCTCTGTGCTGACAGCTCAGAGCCTGGAGCCCGTTTCAGATTTTGTGTCTCCCTCTCTCTCTGCCCCTCCCCTGTTCATGCTTTGTCTCTCTATGTCTCAAAAATAAATAAACGTTAAAAAAAATAAATAAATAAAACCAGATGCTTTAGACCTCTATTTCAACCTGTTGTGGGGATCTGTCGTGCAACTAAGGTATAGTTGAAAATGCTTTATGGCTAATTTGTGTGTGTAAAATTTTTTGTACACACTCAAATATGTGTTTTGGAGGGATTGATGTTCATTCAATTTTTTTGTTTATTGTTCCAGTCCTGTAGCTACTAAGATATAAATATAACATTGGCCTTGTTCTCTAGGAGCCTACTCTCTGTGCAAGGGACAAGTTTACAACTCTAACATGACATGAGAGTAGTTACGTTACAGATATATCCAGTGCAGACCATTTTTTATCACTTTTGGATCATACAGCTTTCACAAAACATTTGAGTATTGAGTCTTAGCTAATTTGATCTTTAGTATAATCTAAAGTATGACCTAATACATTTTCATTTTATTGGTAATCCTAAATAGGAAAGCATGCTTCAAGTTACCTTGATGAGCCTTTTTAACTACACACTAATAACTGACTACAGTGCCCTTATTCTGCTTATATTTGGGGTTTTTTATTAAATTTGTTTTATATTATTTTCATATCACTTCAGACTTAAGAAAATTGTATTCATAGTGCAATGAGGGGCACCTAGGTGGCTCAGTTAGTTAAGTCAGTAAAGTTTGGCTGAGGTCATCATCTGTCTCATGGTTCGTGAGTTCATCCTCACGTCAGGCTCTGTGCTGACAGCTCAGAGCCTGGAGCCTGCTTCAGATTCTGTGTCTCCCTCTCTCTGCCCCTCCCCTGCTCACACTCTGTTCCTCTCTGTCAGAAATAAACATTAAAAAACATTTTTTTTTCCAGGGCACCTGGTTGGCTCAGTCGGTTGAGCATCCAACTTTGGCTCAGGTCATGATCTCGCAGTTTGTGAGTTCAAGCCCTGTGTCGGGTTCTGTGCTGACAGCTCAGAGCCTGGAGCCTGCTTCAGATTCTGTCTCCCTCTCTCTGCCCCTTCCCCGCTCATGCTCTGTCTCTGTCTCTCAAAAATGAATAAATGTTAAAAAAAATTTTTTTTTAAATAGTGCAGTGAAATCCCACATACCTTTACCTAGCTCCCCTAATTCTTAATATTTTTACCTACCATATTTGCTTTATCATTTCTCTTCCTATATAATTAAAATATTTTTTATGAATTATTTCAAAGGAAGTTTCTCTCATGCCCCTTTTACCTCTAAATACAAATATTTTATAACACTAAATATTTTTTCATAAGAACAAAAGTATTACCATAGTACAGTGAGCTATATTAGAAAATGAACATTAATATAAAACTAGTATCAGATTAATCTATAGACCTTAATTATATTTTGCCAGTTGCCCCAATAATATTCTTTATAGGAGAAACAAAAATAGATCCTTTGGCCAGTCTAAGATTACACATTGCCTTCATGACACTGTAGTCTCCTTTAACCTGGAGTAGCCCCCACTGTATGTCTTCCATGAATGTGGCATTTTAGAAGAAAACTAGCTAGTTATTTTGTAGACTATATTTCTTTTTTTTTTTTTCATTTTTAAAATATTTATTTCAAAGCTTTTAAGCTCATAAGGGTGGATGTTTCCCAAAATTCTAACTTTTATTTTATTTTATTTTATTTTTTTTAATATATGAAATTTATTGTCAAATTGGTTTCCATACAACACCCAGTGCTCATCCCAAAAGGTGCCCTCCTCAATACCCATCACCCACCCTCCCCTCCCTCCCACCCCCCATCAACCCTCAGTTTGTTCTCAGTTTTTAAGTCTCTTATGCTTTGGCTCTCTCCCACTCTAACCTCTTTTTTTTTTTTTTTTTTCCTTTCCCTCCCCCATGGGTTCCCGTTAAGTTTCTCAGGATCCACATAAGAGTGAAACCATATGGTATCTGTCTTTCTCTGTATGGCTTATTTCACTTAGCATCACACTCTCCAGTTCCATCCACGTTGCTACAAAAGGCTATATTTCATTTTTTCTCATTGCCACGTAGTATTCCATTGTGTATATAAACCACAATTTCTTTATCCATTCATCAGTTGATGGACATTTAGGCTCTTTCCATAATTTGGCTATTGTTGAGAGTGCTGCTATGAACATTGGGGTACAAGTGCCCCTATGCATCAGTACTCCTGTATCCCTTGGGTAAATTCCTAGCAGTGCTATTGCTGGGTCATAGGGTAGGTCTATTTTTTAATTTTCTGAGGAACCTCCACACTGCTTTCCAGAGCGGCTGCACCAATTTGCATTGCCACCAACAGTGCAAGAGGGTTCCCGTTTCTCCACATCCTCTCCAGCATCTATAGTCTCCTGATTTGTTCATTTTGGCCACTCTGACTGGCGTAAGGTGATACCTGAGTGTGGTTTTGATTTGTATTTCCCTGATAAGGAGTGACGCTGAACATCTTTTCATGTGCCTGTTGGCCATCCGGATGTCTTCTTTAGAGAAGTGTCTATTCATGTTTTCTGCCCATTTCTTCACTGGGTTATTTGTTTTTCGGGTGTGGAGTTTGGTGAGCTCTTTATAGATTTTGGATACTAGCCCTTTGTCCGATATGTCATTTGCAAATATCTTTTCCCATTCCGTTGGTTGCCTTTTAGTTTTGTTGGTTGTTTCCTTTGCTGTGTAGACTATATTTCAATTTGTGTTTGATACATTTTCATAATTAGTTTGAGGTCATATATTTTTCCAAATTTTTAGTTGTGGTAAGATACACATAATGTAAAAATTTACCATCTTAAAACCATTTTTAAGTTTATATATCATTGGTAGTAAGTACATTCATTTTTGTGCAACCATCACTGTCATTCATCTACAGAACTCTTTTCATCTTTCCCTTGTGAAAAACCCACTGCAGACATTGTACTCAGTGGTGAAAGACTGAAAGTATATCCTCTAAGAATATGTAGAAAATAAAAAGCACTGTGACAATAATATTTGCTTTTATAATTGCCCTTATAGTTATCTTTACTGAGATCTTTATTGCTTCAAACACCTTGAGTTACACTCTGGTGTCCTATCATTTCCACCTGCAAGACTCTCATTAGCATTTGTTTTTGGTTTTCTATTTTTTTCAGGACAGCTCTACTGGTAATGATCTCCTTCAGCTTTTGTTTATCTGGGAATATTTTAATTCCTCCCTCACATTTGAAGGACAGTTTTACCAGAGATAGGGTTCTTGGTTGACAAGGGGTTTCTTTTAGTACTTTAAATATATATATCAGCCCACTGCCTTCTCACCTCGAGTTTCTGATGAGAAATTTGTTGATAATCTTATTTCAAGATCCCTTGTATGTAATAAGTCACTTTTTTCTTGCTGCTCTCAAAATTCTTTTTGTCTTTCAACAATTTTTTTTTTAAGTTTATTTTGAGAGAGACAGAGATGGCACAAGTTGGGGGAAGGGCAGAGAGAGAGGAAGAGAGAGAATCCCAAGCAGGTTCTACCATGCCAGCACAGAGCCCAACACAGGGCTCAAATCCACAAAGCTGAGAGATCATGAGCTGAAACCAAGAGTTGGATGCTTAACCAAATGAACCACCCAGGCACCCCTGTCTTTCAACAATTTGATTATAATATGTCTCGATGTGAATCATCCTACCATGAGTTTGTGGAGCTTCTTGGATGTTTGTACTCATGTGGTGATGGTGTTGTTTTTATCATATTTGTGAATGTTTTGGCCATTATTTCTTCAGATATTTTTTCTGTTCCTTGATCTCTCCTCTTCTGAGACAGACGTCCATGAGGTGTGTGTTGGTCCTCTTCATGGTGGCCCTAGGTCCCTTAGAATCTGGTCATTTTTCTTTAGTTTTTTTTTTTTTTCTCTGTTCTCAGACTTAATTTCCACTGTCCTATCTTCAGGTTTGTTAATTCTTCTGCCTGTTCGCATCTGCCTTTGAATTACTCTATTGAATTTTTCATTTCTATTATTGAACTTTTCAACCCCAGAATTTCCTTTTAACTTTTTTATTTTTTATAGATTTTTCCATTTTACCTATTATAAATTTCCCCATATTTCATTTTGTCTACTTTCCCTTTTAGTTCCTTAAACATATTTAATATCGTTGTTTCAAAGTCTTTGTCTAGTAGGTCTGCCACCAGGTTTTTTTAAAGGCAGTTTATCTTTTCTTTCTTTCATTCTTTCTTTTTCTCCTTTGAATGGGCCACTCTTTACTGTTTCTTGGCATGCCTTTGGTTTCTTTGCTGAAAACTGGACATTTGACTCCTATGATGCTTTAACTCTGGAAATCAGGTTCTCCTGTTTCCTAAGGTTTGCTGTTTTTTGTTTTTATTTTTGTTATTGTTGTTATTGTTTTAGTTGTTGTAGGCTAGCTCTGTGCCAAGAAATCAGTCTGCAGTACAAACTTAAGGTCTTCCTTAGGTCTTTTCTTTGCCTAAACCTTCCCTGGACAGGTACAGTAGCTTTCTAATTTCCCTTATATATGTGACTACTTTTGAATATCCTAGGTGTCTGTGTCTGACTCTCAAAAGGGGAAAAATAGAAAAATGAAATGGTGGGAGGAGATGTTTGCCCTTTAAATCCTCTGGATGTCACTTGAACCAGAGGGGGAGGGGCTTGTATCAATGGGAAGACAACAATAATGGCCATGCTTCTTTGTCTGCACCTCTGTGATCAGAAGCAGCAGTTAGCAATCAGAGCACAGATCCCCTATATTTGGAGAGTAGGTTTTTTTGTCCCTCCTAGTTTGTGCAAGTTTTGTGCCAGCAACTCCAAGAACACTTGCACAGCTAACTGTTACAGGGCAGAGGGGTGGGAGTTGGACAGCTGCTACTGTGCTAAGAGCTGAGATGATTGAATTAACCACAATTTACCATCCAGTACTTCCCCTGAAGTTGCAAGCCTCCTATAGCCTATTCTGGGATTCAGTAGAATTTCAAAATAGATATATCAGATAGACTCTGCCAGTGCAGTTGTTGTCTAGGTGACAAATTTGTGTTGCTTCCTAGTTTGCCATCTTCTCAGAATCCATCCTATTTATTTTTACGTTCACTCTAACTTAAATTGATCACCTAAGTGATAGCATTTAACTTTTTTAATGCAATGTCTCAAATTAGAATCCAAGATGTGTTCTGGGATTTGTGAGTTCTTCATATGAAAAAACACTTTTTTTATAATTTAGTAGGAGAGAAGGAGACTGTCATTAAGCAAATAACATAATGAAACTTTGATAAATAGTAAGAAGGAGAAATACAATGCACAGCATAAACACATTTTCTAAACTCCTAATTTTGGCCTGTTTTAAATAACGGGATTTTAGAATTATTTTAACAGTTTGTTTTTTTTAATGTAATACTGCTTTCTGAAGTTGTGTAAGAATGCTGCATTGTGTTACAGCAGCAATCCCTATGAGGCCCGTTATTAATGAGATGGAATAGTAAAAATTTGGATGAGCAAAATTATGTTTGAGTCTTGTTATTGATACTTGGGTCAAATTCTCAGGGGTTTGTTAGTTCCTCTTTTTGGAATATCCTTCCCCCTTTAGTAAATCTCTAAGTGAATTGTAGGACTTCATTATTGTCCTAGTGGAAACATACACAATGGTATATGTTGTTATATATACTATATACAACGGTATATGTTGGTTTCTATCGTTGACAACAAATTTTCCTTTACTATTTGCTGAATCCTCACACAGTCCTCTTGGGTAAAGGCATGTGTTGCTGTCCCTTTATAGATGGAGAAAATGAGTTTCAAGAACACTTATGACTTACCTATACAGTCAGAGTTACTGAATAGTAGAGTGAGATAGAAACATCATTAGAACCAAGTCTTTTGATGTCATTTGAAGTGAGGTGCAGGGAAGAGTTTTTCTTCATTTGAAATAATTTTCAAATAGATTCTTCTTAAGTTTTTTTGTTTGACTCCTAAGCAGAGCTGATAATTTCATGTCACCTGTTCTGCTACCCACTATCCCGTTTACAGATCCCAAGGTCTTAAGCTAACCAGATTTGCTACCGTTTCTGATTTTAGTGTTCTTTCTACCTCAGCTGTTTGAAAGTATGTACTTTCTGTGGCCAAGTTTTTCTGCATCTCTCCCTTCAGAAGTAACCTGTTCTTTAGCTTTTTGTTGCTAAGGTATTGTGCCTTTCTGCATTGTTTATCATACCCTTCAAACACATTAAAATTGTGCTACCCGTTTAATTTTCATTCCTACCTCCTTGAGAGCTTTGGAGGATTGCTTTGTCAGATACTATTTCTGTATTTTGTGATACAAGAATTTAGAAAATCTCAAGTGATTAAGTAAGAGTATAGTGTATTCCAAATTAAATGTTTTAATTCTCTACCTTCTAACACAGTCTTAAATATTTTTTCTTTATTTTAGGCAGTTAAACTTGAGGCAGTCAGATCATGCCTCTTGTGCTTCATTTATTATAGACTCTATTTGAGACCATCTTTTATGATCTTTTTAAATGGCTAGGTTTTCTTATCCTGATAGTACTTTTGGTTGAAATTCTTGCCTAATCCTCAATGTGAACATTCCTGGTTTTTGTCCAGTTTCATGTTATTAGCATCATTTCCCTTCAAATATGATCATTCCCACGTTAATTATAAGATACATATAAAAATAACTTTATTATATATTACTATGTTCTTTAAGTCAAAATTACAGATTATTCCACTCATCTATATTTTTTATTTTGAACTGAACTTTAAAGTTGAAATCAGCTTTATGATGTGAATGCTAATATCTTAATAGCAACTCTAACCTATAGTATTTCACAACTGTCTTAGTTATTCACATCTCACAAACTGAATAGTTGTCTCAATATAATTTTTTTGCTTTACTTTTTACTATGAAAAATTTCAACATGTAGAAAATGTAAATGAAATGTAAAGAAATGTAATGAAATGTAAAGAAATTTCAAAAGTCCTTACATGTAGAGGCAGTAGTAATACAGTGAATTCCCATGTATACTCATCACTAAACTCCAGCAATCATCAACTCATGTGCACTCATATGATCCATAATCCCTCTCATTCCTGACCTCTCATTGTCATTATTTTATTTGAAGTATATTTAACGCATTGTATCATTCAATATCAGATAGACTTTTTATATGACTAGAATCAGAAGATAACTTCTATGCAATGATGATGATAACAGACTTTTTTCATTGTATGTTTGTTAATAAAGGGGCAGAGGGAACCAAAAGGCTTTGTTGCCTTAATTTTTGAAGAATGTAACTTCTTTTGTGACTTTTTTTTGTGTACCCTTTTCTTTCTTGCTATCCTCTGTAATTGCTTGAGCAAAATAAGGTAAAGTTGTGCCCTTAATTTTTTTAATGAAGTGAAATATTATGAATTTGAGGAATCTCAATGGGTCACTGGGAGATGAATAATTTCAGATACTCATAAAATCTCAAATGTCTATAAGTTGACTAGTTTTACCTAATAATCTTATATAACTAGTATTTGTACTTCATAGATTTGGTTTTCACTGAGTCACCTGAAAATAGATTATTACATTCAAAGGTAGAACTGCATGTAAAGTATATTTAATTTTTATATATAATATTTTTATAATATATAATTTTATATATAATAAAATATTCTCATTTTTAATCTGCTTCATGTAGCCCAGTTGCATATTATATGGTTGTTTAACCATTCAACTGTGTTGTCTTTAAGCGTTTTATCGCATTATCATCCAGATGTAGTACTTTGCTGAAAATGGCCTAAAACATTTGAACTCTGAACACTTACCTCTTAGAAATGCCCATATACTTGGAAGAAGATGGTTATTTTGTGTATAATGTTTCTTTCATATAGGTTTTATGTATAATTCTTTAGTTAATTGGGATAGCAGAACTGTTAATGTTTATAAACATATCCTAAAATTTGTTTAAAGGATAGTTGTCTTTTTGAATATATGTAAATGTCATTTGATATGGTACATTTATACTCATATAGAAGAAAGATAATTTTGAGGGGGGATCACATATGTTTCTGGTATGTATGTCTGGATATGTTTTTCATTTGGTGTTTATTGCATTTTATTCTTTAAATTTTATTTCATCTACATAATAATTACTTTCCAGCTTACCCAGAAAACCATGCCTTTTTCAATCCACACATAATTAGAGATATGTTATTCTACTTGTTTTTTTGTTTGTTTTGCTCTTGAATTTTTGACCATTGTTATTCGGTGAGTTGTCTAGAATAATGGGTGGAAAGCGATAATTACAACTGAAAATAGAGATTTTTTTTTTTTCTGGGTGATAAAAGATTGGAATCTTCGTGGTATCCTTGGGAATAGAAAAACTAATGATTTCTGACAACTCAGGAAGAGTTCTTTTTTTTTTCTCTTTCTATGGCAATAAATAACTTTATTAAAATAATTTTATTAGAAAGTTTATTAGAAAGTTTAAATAGGAAGGGACAAACTGGCAGCATTTTTGAGAAATAAAGAGAGGGTGTACACTTTTCAAATGACAGAGAAGATTATTTCAAATAGCAAAGTTTTAGGCCTAAGAAATTATTAACTTCATTAAAGCAGCAATGTTATATGTCATATTTTCTGGGAACTGTGATATGATAGTAGAACCCTTAAATTTAAGTGTAAAGAACAAGTAAAATGTAACTAAATGCTTATTATATTTTTTAAATATTTTTTTAATTTAAAAAATTTTTAATTTATATCCAAGTTAGCATATGGTGGATATTTTATTTTTAAATTTTATTTAATTAATTAATTAATTTATTTATTTTTAAATTTACATCCAAATTAGCATATAGTGCAACAATGATTTCAGGAGTAGATTCCTTAGTGCCCCTTACCCATTTAGCCCATCCCCCCCTCCCACATCTCCTCCTGTATCCCTCTGTTTGTTCTCCGTATTTATGAGTCTCTTTTACCCCCCTTCCTGTTTTTATATTATTTTTGTTTCCCTTCTCTTATGTTCATCTGTTTTGTCTCTTAAGGTCCTCATATGAGTGAAGTCATAAGATTTTTGTCTTTCTCTGACTAATTTCACTTAGCATAATACCCTCCAGTTCCATCCACGTAGTTGCAAATGGCAAGATTTCATTCTTTTTGATTGCCAAGTAATACTCCTGTGTGTGTGTGTGTGTGTGTGTGTGTGTGTGTGTGTATTAGGTATAAGATTATTATATATATATATATATATATATACACACACACACACACACACACACACACCACATCTTCTTTATCCATTCATCCATCGATGGACATTTGGGCTCTTTCCATACTTTAGCTATTGTTGATGGTGCTGCTATAAACATGGGGGTGCATGTGTCCCTTCAAAACAGCACACCTGTATCCCATGGATAAATGCCTAGTAGTGCAATTGCTGGGTCGTAGGGTAGTTCTATTTTTAGTTTTTTGAGGAACCTCCATACTGTTTTCCAGAGTGGCTACACCAGCTTGCATTACCAAGGAAGAGTTCTTATACAAAGAATATTTGTGGGGTTTTTTTTAGAAGGCTGGTTAACTTTCTCACAGATCTTAAGAAAATTATGTCTGTTTTAGCAGAAATAATTTATTTCTCAAAAGCAAATCAAATTTAACTGTTTATACTTAATTCTTTTCATCTTCTGGTGCTGGAAACTGGCTCATTGATTAACATATGAAAAGCTCATATAAAATTAAAATTTAAGAAATAGCAAATCTTTCATATGCTTCTAACATTTATGGACATTAGTAATTAATGTGTCAATTTTCCTGTTAAGCTAACACATTTACAATTCTTTCTTTAAGGCAAACCCTCCTCCAGTACTGGTCAACACAGATAGCTTGGAAACATCGAGTTATGTAAGTTCAATTTCCTCCACACATTTAAATAATTCTGCTTTACCTGTTCAGTTTTTGATACATATACAAAGGTAACATCTTCATTTTCTTTAATACATTGGACTTGTGATGTTCTGTCACTAAGCTGTAGTTGTTAAAGTCAGTGAAGCAATACTGTCCTTCTTTGGTTTTTTTCCCCATACTTATGCAAAGCAGAAATGTTGAAATAGAAATTTAGGGTTTATTTTTTTTAATGACTAATTTTCACTAGAGGCTATATCTCTGACTAGTAGTCACTTAAACAGTGCCATATATTCAGAGTCATTTTAGAAATCTGTTTGAGTGACTAGATTTTTAGTACCCAGGCATATATGTATATGTTCACATGTTAAAATAGTTATAACTTTGTATTAAATTGATTAGTGCTTCTCTGTAAACTTACTTTGTTAAAAAGCCCTTAAAGATAAATAACCAGAACAGCAGAATCTAATCTAACATTTTTTTACTCCAAAGGAAAATGTCTTCAGAGATGTTTAAGTAGAAGTAGTTCCTGTGCTTTTTTTTTTAATCAAATGGTACATAATTTTATAGACTGTAAGTCCTTTTTTCCCTGTTTTTGGACTATAGTTGATTGCAGTCTGTATTTTAAAACACTGCCTAATCCAAAATCATGAGGACACTTAGGTTTTCCTCTAAGAGTTTCATAGTTTTAGCTCTTACATCTAGATCTTTGATCCATTTTGAATTACTTTTATATATTGTGGAGGTAAGAGTACAGCCTCATTCTTTTACATGTGGGTGTCCAATTGTACCATCACCATTTGTTGAAAAGCCTATTCTTTCTACATTGAATGGTCTTCGCACCCTTGTAGGAAATCAGTTATTAATATATGGGTTTATTCTGGATTCTTAATTCTCTACTATTGATCTTTATGTGTATCCTTATGCCAATACCACATAGTCCTGATTACTGTAGCTTTGTAATAAGATTGGAAATCAGAAGGTATAAGTCCTTCAACTTTTTAAGCTTGTTTTGGCTACTCTGGGTTCTTTCCATTTCTGTATAAATTTTAGGATCAGCTTGTCAATTTCTGCACGCAACAAAAGGGCAACTAGGATTTTGGTAGGGATTGGTTTGACTGTAGGTAAATGGGGGCAGTATTGCCATCTTATCAATATTATATCTTCTAATCTGTGAACACAGAATGGCTTTCCATTTGTTTACAACTTTAATTGTTCTCGAAATGTTTTAATTTTCACTGTACGAGTCCTACACTTCTTTTGTTTAATATTTATTCCTGAGTATTTTTCTCTTTTAATGCTATTATAAATGGAATTGTTTTTCTTAATTTCATTTATGGATTTTTCATTGCTAGTGTATTAGAGTATAATGGAATTTTAGGAATTCATTTAGAAACGTAATAGATTTTGATCTTATATCCTGCAACCTTACTGAACTCATTCATTAGTTTTTTAGTGTGTAGATTCATTTGGATTTTTTATATAAGATCATGTCATCTGCAAATTGCAGTTTTACTTCATCCTTTACAATCAGAATGTATGTATGTATGTATGTATGTATGTATTTATTTAGCCTAATTGCCCTGGCTAGAACCTCCATTATTTCAGTGTTTAATAGAAGTGGCAAGAGCAAATATCCTTGTCTTATTCCTGATCCTTGGGAGAAAGCTTTCAGTCTTTTACCATTAAGTATGCTGTATTATACTCGATTTTCAGTATTAATTGATATAATTTTATTGGCATTGGGGTTGATTCTGTCTCTGTGCATTCCTATTCTTTTTTATTTTATTTATTTATTTTTTTTAATTTTTTTTTCCAACGTTTATTTATTTTTAAGACAGAGAGAGACAGAGCATGAACGGGGGAGGGGCAGAGAGAGAGGGAGACACAGAATCGGAAGCAGGCTCCAGGCTCTGAGCCATCAGCCCAGAGCCCGACGCGGGGCTCGAACTCACGGACCGCGAGATCGTGACCTGGCTGAAGTCGGATGCTTAACCGACTGCGCCACCCAGGCGCCCCTATTCTTTTTTAAATAGTAAAAAAATGTTAGGGGAAGGCAAAGTTAAGGACAAAAATTCTCAGTTCTTACTGATTTCAGTAATAAGATGGAAATGAAGTAATTTGTTGAAATAATTTCCATCTGTTTGTCTTTTTTTTCCTTAAGATATACCACAAATAGTGAAGGTTACAAAAATTCATTTGATTGGACTTTGGTAGTTTTCTTATATACTAAAAGCTTCACTTTTTCGATATATATTGTGTAATTGATAACTGTAATATTTTTAAATCAGCCTAAATGCTGCTCTTCATTATTTAGTAAAATCCTAATGTAAATTCTTTTGGGGTTAATACTTTGTATTTAGTTATGTTAATTCTTCATTAGGAAGAACATTTTCTTCTTCCCAATACATTCTTATTTTTAGATTCTTACCTTGTAATAGTTTAGACTTTGAAGTTTTTAATTGAAATTACATATTAATAGGAACTATGAGTCACATGAATACTGATAGATAAAATCTTGACTTTCAGTATCTTATAGTTAGAAAGGAATTACTGAGTTGAACCTACACAACAAGGAATTAGTAAATTAAGCCTCCTTTTAAATCTTCCTTTGGAGAACTCTTATACTGACTATGTAACAGGATTTGTCTGTCCTGTTTGGATATATCGGTGTAGGCTGATGAGAAAATTAAAATCTTTGGGTCTGTAAGGGACTGAGGATATCTGTGTTACAATTTTTCCTCTGCCTCTTTATGGCATATATGTACCCATAATTAAAGCAAATTATATTAAAAAGAAAAAATTATACAACTTAATTAATAAGTGCTATTCCAATATACTAGCAGTAACTAGTTGGAAATGAGTCCATTAACTCTGTCAATAAAATATGAAATACCTAACAATCAGCTTAACAGGAAATTATAGAGCTTGTAGTAAGAAAACTATAAAACTTTGCTGATGGCATAAAAGAATACCTAGGTAAACAGAGAATAGCTCTTATTGCTGAGCAGGAAGATAACACAGAGATCATCATT
The DNA here is from genome assembly GCF_022079265.1 of Lynx rufus. Lineage (NCBI taxonomy): Eukaryota > Metazoa > Chordata > Mammalia > Carnivora > Felidae > Lynx > Lynx rufus. Next base: position 86,179,755 of record NW_025814867.1, read on the forward strand.
TTCCCCAGATGAATCGGTAAATTTGATACAGTACCAGTAATAGTTCCCAAAATGAGAGTGTGTTCGAGTGCGGGGAAGGAGGTGGGAAAGGAAGGGAGAAGGGGTGAGAGAAAAAGAAAGGAAGAACTTTAAAATTTAGTTTCTCTGTTGCACTAATCACATTTTAAGTTCTTAGTAACTGTATGTGGGTAGTAACTACTGTATTGGACAAGGCAGATTATAAAATATTTTATCACAGAAACTGGACAGTGCTGATGTATAGAAAAGTAAAAACTCAAAAATAGCCAAGTAAAATTTAAAATAAAAGTAACTGTGAGAGATTTCCCTACCAAATAATAAAACATTATAAAACACCATTAATTAAAGCAGCATTGTTCTGGTCCAAAACCAGATAGATCAATGGAATACAATTTGCCTTTGATATATGTTGTATAATCTTATTTTTCTTTTGTGGCCAGGTTTTTTTTTAGATTAGTTGCTCTTGATTACAGCTCTGTAGGATTTTTTTTTTCCATATATGTTAGAATTTTTTTTTTAATATTTAGGAATTTACCAGCTGTTCTTAAATGTCTTTGCTATTTGTGCCTTCCAACCAGACTGCTGCCATAATTTGTTCACCAGTTTACTTTTCTCCATTTGCTCTCCATTTTTATTTTATACTACCATATTTCCTTTTCTGGAAAATCTGTTAAACCTACTTGATGCTCAGAAACTTGAAAGAATATTTCTCATTGCTTAGTACAGCATTCAAGACCTTTCACAGTCAGACCCCGGTCGACTTCTAGTTTCTGCTCCAGCTTTGACCACCTACGGAAGCCCATTTTGTTGATAAGAATAAATTCAAAACCTAGAAAATATTAGCAATGACAGTTCTCAGGAACTATTCTAAGTCTACTCTTATATTTTTAAAGAAGAAAAAAAACTATTTTGTTAATAATATATTTACTTTGCCTGAAGATTGATCTCTCTCATTTTGTTCCCATGTTACCTCTCACCCTATCCTGTTAATTGAGAGTAATAGACCTTATATAATAATATAAATATTAGGCAAGCATTTCTTTCCTATTGGAAAAGAGGAAATTTTACCTTTTGTAAAATTACAAAAAAGAAGGCTAAGCAAACCAACCATTTTGTAGTTTTGCTGGAAAACATATTGCTGTTGAAAATATTAGACCACCATTGCGTTTTTTACTTTTATTGCCAATGAGGTGGTACTTACAAAGTAATTTTTGGCTTTGGTAATGTACTCGGCATTTTGAAGCCCAGTTTGAATATGTGTAATGTTGTATCGAATTGTCTCTATATATGAAATAGCAGTTTTAAGTTATTGAGGCTTTAGAAATAAAGTCATTTGGGGTCCATATTGTCTAGTCACTTTTCACCTTTTTATGATCACTCTTATCTAGCTAGAATCCTCACTAGATACCAATGACTTAGCATTAAATTAAACACGAAGTACATTTACCATATGTTTACCTTTTGAGAAGGCTTAATGGTAAAAATACCAAATTTCTTAAAGCAGAAATCATAAGGTCACAATATAGGAATTTTACTTACTGACATCAAAAGGGCCATATAAGCACACTTATGTTGAAATGTTTTCCAGAATAAAATTTCAGAGTATTTAGAAGTAAATGAACAAAAATAGAGCTCAGTGTAGCAGTGCTGGGATTTGGCCAAAGCCATATGCTGAGGAAAATGTATTACCTTTAATGGATGAGTTGGGGCACCTGGATGGCTCAGTCAGTTGAGCAGCTGGCTTCGGCTCAGGTCATGATCTCATGGTTGGTGGTTTTGAGCCCCGTGTCGGGCTCTGTGCTGACAGCTCAGAGCCTGGTGCCTGCTTTGGATTCTGTGTCTCCCTCTCTCTGTTCCTCCCCTGCTTGCACTCTCTCTCTCTCTAAAATAAATATTAAAAATAGAAGAGTAATCAGCATAAATGAAATAGCATTCAGCTCAAGAAGCTTTAAAGAAAGAATAAAGAATTGATAAAAAAAAAAGTAATAGCATAGAATGTGATAGATTAATCAGTAATATTAAAGCCTCTTTGATAAAGACTGAGACTTTTAGCAAGAAAATAAAGACTATACAGATAACCTCTAGAGTAAGAAAATGGTGTAGCTGCAAATACGAGTTTTTTTTGTTTGCTTGTTTTTTACTCATAAAAAAGGACTTCCGGAGCACCTGGGTGGCTTTGTTGGTTGAGCGTCAGGCTGCACACTGAGCATGGTGCCTGCTTAAGATTTTCTGTCTCCCTCTCTCTCTGCCCCCTCCCTCATGCTTTCTCTCTCTCTAAGATAGATAGATAGAATGAACTTCTAGTCAAGTTGGTAGGATATGTATATGTATATGTATATGTGTAAACCTCCTGCATTCTAGATGCCTAGAAATCTGTTAGGAGGCGGGGGTGGGAGGCCAGTAAACTATCCCCTAAACTGAGAAGGCACTTTGAGACCAAAAAATGAAGCAGACCACTCCTTAGACTTTACACAGTTTTTTATTTGCATGGCTGTCGGGTGGTCAACAGTCTATGGCAGCTGCATGGCTATTCTCTGCAATGTCTGGACCTTAGTTCACAGATTTTATAGAGCAATGGGACTTGCAGAAGGGCATTGTAGTGGGACACCTGGCTGCCTCAGTTGGAAGAGGATACAACTCTTGATCTCGAGGTTGTGAGTTCAAGCCTCACATTGGGTGTAGAGATTATTTAAATCAATAAACTTTTTAAAAAATGGCTTAAAGAAAGAAGGGCATTGCAGTGAGATCAGAGGAGGGTTCACATGCACCTAATTGACTACAAACTTTAATTAGATTTTGTGGTGCCACCTGTGCATCAGGGAGGGGAAAGACTATATTATCTCAATAGATTCGTGGGAGGCCAAAGCAAGCCTCATCCTGACCTTGGCAGGCATTCCTAAGGTATATGTCTTAATTTTCAAAGGGTCCAGAACTCATGACACTGAGAGGTCCTCAAGTGAACACGAACAAGATGGTGGGCCAAAGGTGGAGGCAGTATTGTCAGCACTCCGACAAAATCTGAGATTAAAAAAAAAATTATATGTGTAACATATAACATAATCTCATAAACATAATCTCAAAAACAAGAAGAAAAACTCTTTAGGTGAGAAAAAGAGGAAACAGTAGCAATTGGGCTTGAATCCATTATAGCCATGAGAACCCAAAAAGGTAGAAGAGATGAGTTTCAAAAGCCCTCAAGAAAAAAACTCCTAGGACCTAAACTGGACCTGAATTAAGTGTTACTTTCTTACAGTATGGTGAAGAAAACAAAGCAGTTTACAAAAGACTTCATTATTCTGTTGTTTCATTATTCTATTGCTGTTTAACAAACCACCCTGAAACTTAGTGGCTAAAAAATAATTCATCATTTCTTATGAATTTCTGGGTTAACTGGAAGGTTCTTCCACTTTATATTGGTTGGGGTACTGGAAAAGGCTGGAAGATCCAAAATAGTCTCATTCACATGACTGGCAGTTGATGCTTGTTACTAGTTAGGAGTGCAGCTGGGGCTTTTGGCCAAGGGCCTCAATTCTCCTTCATTTGAATCTTTTCATATGCTATTTGAGCTTCCTCACATAATAGCTCCTGAGTTCTAAGCAAGTGCATTCTAAGACAAAGGTAAATATTACACAGCATCATTTGTGCCATATTCTTTATAACAAAGCTCATCTAGGAACTGCCTAGGTTGAGTGGAAGGAGAACTAGATGACACCTCTTGATGGTAGGATGGTTTAGTCATGTTGCAAAAGAGCATGGAGGATGGAGGATGGGAGGCATCTAGAGAAATGCAGTTTATCACAATCCCTATTTGACTTGCTCGGGTATTTTGCGCAGCCTCATCCCATCAGAAATGTTAGAGCAAGGCTTGAACCAAAATTAATCTGATTACAAGGACCATTCACACTTCACCAGTGACCCTCTCTCTGTGGAAATTCTTCCTGGAGGGAGTAGGGAATAAATTGGAAGGAATAAGATAAAGTGCTTGGTCTATAAGATGTAAGCAAGAACGCTTGGGTGGCTCAGTCAGTTGAGCATCCAACTTCAGCTCAGGTCATGATCTCACATTTCATGGGTTCGAGCCTTGTGTCAGGCTCTGTGCTGACGGCTCAGAGCCTGGAGCCTGCTTCAGATTCTGTGTCTACCTCTGTCTCTCTCTGCCTCTCCCCTGCTTGTTTGTTCTTTCTTCTCCTTCTTCTCCTCCTCCTCCTCCTCCTCCTCCTCCTCTCTCCCTCTCTCTCTCTCTCTCAAAAATAATAATAATAATATTTTAAAAAGATATAAACAAGGACTTGAATGGGACATCAAATTTAGACATGAAATACATAAGTGAAATTTGTGACAACACTAAAGTAACAGATGCAGAGGTGGGAACTTGCAAGATATATAAAGGAAAGAGTAATAAGTTTTTCAAATTTGATGGTATGTAATGCTCATGAAGAGGTGAGTTATGTATATTAGGAATGAAGCTAAATGATAGATTGGGGTCACTTCATACAGAGCCTTGTATTTGAGTTTCTGAAAGTTTTAGAGGGAGTATGTTACTAGACATGGGCTCCGAAAAGATCCAAAAAACACATTAGAATGATTTGGGGAGTGGAGAATACTAATCCAAGAGATTGGGTAGATTACACTGGCAGTAATCCAGAAGAAATTAACAAAGGCTTGTACCAAGGTAGTAGAGATGACAATGAAGAGGTGATTGTTTTCAGAAAAATTGAAGTGAATGAGTAAGAATTAGTAGCTGATTAGATGTGTGGATCAAGGCAGTGAAAAGAGTTGGAGTTCATAATACTAAAAGCTGTACATACCCTTTCAGTATTTGAAGTTATAATATCATAAATGTCAACTTATTAATCACATTTGTACTCTTCCAGTCTTTGAAATTTTTACCTAAAATCATTACAGTAAAGCCAAATTATTTGATTACTCTCATATTTAACAGGTTTGCATTAATAAATCATGCAAAAATTATGTCTTGACATTTCCAACTTTATACTCTAAATTTCTGTGCTACTTCTTTTTCCTCATTAGGTTAATGGCACTGATGCAGATTATGAATATGAAGAAATCACACTTGAAAGGGTAAAAACTTAATTATCTTAAGTTTCTTATGCATAAATCTGTTGCTTTAAGGAATTCTTTAAATATACTGCTCTTTCATATAGAATTAAAAGGAAAAGATCTTTTAAAAACAGAACTGTGTAATATTAGTTTCTTTTATAAATTCACGTATTATTAAATTAGCCATGGTGTTTTTAGAACATGTTGCCTTTTTTTAATAACCTTTTTTTAAAAAAATAAGCTTTTTATTTAAAATAGTTTTAGATTTACAGAAAAGTTATATCAAGAGTTTCCATTTATCCAGGCCTCAGTTTTGCCTATTGTTAATGTCTTACATTACTAAAATACATTTGCTTCAAGTAATGAGTCATATTGATACATTATTATTAACTAAAGTCTATATTTGGATTTCCTTAGTTTTTATGTTTTTCTCATTCAGAATCCCTTCCAGAATACCACATTACATTTAGTTATCATGTCTCCTTTAGGCTCCTCTAGTCTAACAGTTTCTCAGATGTTTCTGTTTCTAAATTTTACATTTATTTATTTTTCATATAAAACATTGTTGATTTTAAGTATTTAGCATCCTAGTAATGTGGTTATCAGTTTTCTTTTTTAGCAAAAAGAAAAAATAGCCATAGTTCTAATGGACAAGATCCTATCGAAAGTTTATGAACTCTCCCAGTCAGAAAATAACTTAAGGTTATGAGTTAGATGTGTAAATTTTCTTGAAACATTTACTCCTCAGCAGTATCTGCAGTCAAGGGGTGCCTGGGTGGCTCAGTCGGTTAAGCGTCCAACTTAGTGGAGGCGAGGTGATCTTGCAGTTTGTAAGTTTGAACCTTGCATCGGGTTCTGTGCTGACAGCTCAGATCCTGGAACCTGCTTTGGATTCTGTGTCTCCCTCTCTCTCTGCCCCTTCCCTGTTTTGCGTTGTCTCTCTCACGCGCACACTTCCTCTCTTCTCTCTCTCTCTCTCTCTCTCTCTCACACACACACACACACACACACACAAAGATAAACATTAAGAAAAAGAAGATCTTCAGTTAATTGATGGCTATATTTTAGTAATACCACCTTGTCTGACCAGCATTTTGGGGAAATAAAGTGTTTTACAAAAGTAAATTTCCTAAGTAGCTGAGTGTCTGTATATTTCAAACTAAAATCCTAGATAATTTGATTTGCTTATTTCAAGCCAGAGTGAAAACACTCTGAGTGCAAATAGACCTAAAAGGGTCTTTTTACATGTGTACTAGATTACAGGTACCACTACCTGAATTTGGATTACCTGTTCAAGTAAGATGGATGAGTAACTCTCCAGTAAGCATAGTATTAATGTATTATACATATTTTAATATGGTATTTGGTGTTTTTCCACCTTACTTGAGATATAATTGACATATAATTCTAACTTTTTTATCTTACTCATTTTCCATCCTTTCCCGTGCCTTTTAAATTTAGTTAGGACTGTACTTTGTTTTTTCACTCACTAAAACACTTGAGTACCAGGAATTGGAGAGGTGTTATTAAAAGATACAAACTTGCAAATAGAAGATGAATTAAGTTCTGGAGATCTCATGCACAGCATAGTGATTATAGTCAATAAGACTGTATTGCGTACTTAAAAATTGCTAAGAGACTAGACCGTAAATGTTCTTATTACAGAAAGAAATAACCGTTAAGTGGCATGACAGAGATGTTAGTTAAAGCAATGGTTATAATCATATTGCGGTATATAAATAAGTCAGATCAACACATTTTACACCTTAAATTTACACAATGTTATGTGTAAATTATACCTGTTTTTGAAAAAGCAAATTAAAAAAAAAGAACTTGATTACCTGGGTGACTTGGTAACCTCATACAACCTATTGATACTATTATTGATATTCTAGCAACTCTTAAAAGAGTTTACGCTGAAAAAAATATTAAAACAGAATTGTAGGACACATAATAGAAGGTATGTTTAAGCTCTTCAATATTAACGGTTAAGTAATCAGTTCAGATATATCTGCGTGTTTGAGTTGCCTGAAAGCCAGAGTTAGAACATTAAAAAGCAAAAACAAAAAAACATTTTTTAAATACCACTGCTTAGAACAATTGTCCTTTAAGACTTTTTGGTAGCAGTAGAAACTTTTCTTCAAAGAAATTATTCAGAAATATAGTATCTAAAACAAGTAAAAAACCCTGCTTTGGCAAAATTGACTTTGTTGTCAGGAAAGCTCACCCATTTGATTTCTCATGCTGGGCTTTCAGTATTAAAAAATATCTTTTGCTATTTGTGTGTCTTGGCTAAACATGTCAGGGATGGGGGAGTGGGACATGTCAAGGATGATGACTTAGCAGATACAGTTTGGTCATTTTAAAATAAGCTGATGGCAAGGTTAGCAGAAGAAAAACACCATTCCCTGCCCCATTTTTTTAAAGCTGAAATAATGTTAGTTTTACCTATCCAGAAATAATTGCAGCAGCAAGATCACATCAGTTTTTTACTCTTAGAGAAATTTGCCTTACCAAGCATGAGTGGATACATTCTAAAAGAAAGAGACCTAATAGCAATACCTCTGCAGAAGGGTGACTTATCCTAGTACAAATTGCCCGCACTTTTAAAGAAAGAACCATAGACTAGACTCCAAAAGTACTCAGTACGTACTTAGAAGTAATACCTTTGAATTCTTTTTTTTTTTTTTTAATGTTTATTTTTTGAGAGACAGAAACAGAGCATGAGCAGGTGAGGGGCAGAGAGAGAGAGACACAGAATCCGAAGCAGGCTCCAGGCTCTGAGCTGTCAGCACAGAGCCCGACACGGGGCTCAAACCCACAAACCGTGAGATCATGACCTGAGCTGAAGTTGGATGTTTAACCGACTGAGCCACGTAGGTGCCCCTACCTTTGAATTCTTCGTAGAGACAAAGGAGTTTTACTTATATTTCTTAATTTAGAATCTTCATATTCTCTGCCTATATACTTTTATGTGTGTTCCTTGTGTCGGTACAGTTTCTAGGTCCTATAATGACAGGAACCTACCAATAAAGGTAATTCTTATTCAGGCTCAATTTTTTTTTTTCCTTTATCCCCAGGGAAATTCAGGGCTTGGTTTCAGCATTGCAGGAGGTACGGACAACCCACACATTGGAGATGACTCAAGTATTTTCATTACCAAAATTATTGCAGGGGGAGCAGCTGCCCAAGATGGAAGATTACGGTATGTTTTGCATTTTATGTTGTGATGCTGAACATACTTTGTATATTTTTCTTAAAGCAAATTGAACAAGGCATCAATACAAATAAACACTATCATAATAACCAATATAAGGTAGATGCTCAAATAACAAATGAATGAGATGATTGTGCTCTAACCATTGTTTCCCTCTTTTCATTCAGGAATTTAGTTTCTCTGATATTATAACACTTTGAATAATAAATTTGATGGTTTTAAATGTGAACAAATTCATAGAAATTGTAGAATTCCTTTTGTATTTTTATTTTTTATTACTTTTTTAATGTTTGTTTATTTTTGAGAGGGAGGGAGACAGAGTGTAAGTGGGGGAGGGGCAGAGAAAGAGGGAGACAGAATCTGAAGCAGGCTCCAGCCTCCGAGCCGTCAGCACACAGCCCAGCGCAGGGCTCGAACCCACACACCGTGAGATCATGACCTCAGCTGAAGTTAGACACTTAACCAACTGAGCCATCGAGGCACCCCATTCCCTTCGTATTTTTAAATACATTCACAAACTGTTTTCCATTATTTTCTGGTGGGAAATATGTATATAAACTTAGTTAGGATACAAGAGATGATATATACCTGAGTTTGTATCCCATACCACAAAAAGTAAAGATTATGCAAGTTTTAAGTATCTTAATATGTTTTCTTAATTGAATGAATGAAAGTAATATTGGGTAATATAGGGTGCTTGTTTGAATTTGTTTAAATTTAGTGTTCCATTGTAGAAGATATCTTTAGCATATTTTGTTATTTCCTTAGGCCATAGATTATGGCACTTTTCGTATTCCCTTGTTTGTTGGTTTTTATTTATATGGTGACAGTCTGAAGTTTTAGGACTAAGGATTTTATATGATCTGTTAAAAACATGTTTTTGGGGGTGCTTTGGTGACTCAGTTGAGTGTGTGACTTTTGATTTAGGCTCAAGTCATAATCCCAGGGTTGTGAGATGGAGCCCCAGGCTCAATACATGGAGCTTGCTTAAAATTCGTTCCTGTGTGTGTATGTGCACATACGTGCTCTCTTTCTGTCTCTTTCTTTCTCTCAAGAAAAAAAACAAAAAACAAACAAAAAAATTCATTTAAGGCTGTTGGTACCTTATGCACCTCTTGTTTCTTAACTTCTCGCTGGATACAACAGGTGATGTATTAATGAAATTAGTTAGATATAAAATTAATAATTTGACCATTCATGTAAACATAAACATTTATTTCCCAATTCTGTTATTGGCCTTTTGTTTGTGCTTTTATGAAAATTAATATGTCCCATTTGTTTCACTAAAGAACATCCCTTTAATACTAACTCTAACCTGTCGCTGTCTTTGCATACAAAATTTCTTTACTCTGAAGAAAGCTAATTACATAGATTTTCAGGATCAATTTTAGTATTTCAGTTGTGTTTTGTTCTCCTTCTCTGCCCAATTTCAGATGATTTTTTTCCCCTAATGGAATGCTATACAATTTAAACTGAGACCAGAGCTGGGGGGAAAAGTTAGAATTAGAAACAAATCAAACTTTAAAGAAATATATTACTGTGTCAAATTAAAATAAATTATTTATATGAGAAGCCTTTTAATTAAATGGTATAGTCTTTAGCTTCACAATAAATTTCAAGAAATAACTTTTTTTTAAATGCAGTGTCTAGGTTGACAAAGCAATCAAAAATTATTTTTTGATAAATCAGGGAATTGATCTCAGTTTTGCTACCACTGTCTTTTTGATCTTAAACTATTTAGTCTGAACCTCAGTTTTCTTTTGAGTCACAGCTGTCTCAGTCATTTTCTAGGTGACCTTGGAAAAATTATTTAAACTCTTTGTGCCTCAGTTTCTCCGTCTGTGAAGTGGAGATACAAATATGTATCTACCTTACAGGTTGTAGTAAGGGTTAAAACACTACAAGTACCTGGCACCAGCTTAGTTCTAAATAAATATTTGGCTGTTTTTGTAAAGTATCTTAATTTTTACACTTAATAAGCATACAAGAACCACACAGATTGCAGCTGTCATTATAATATTTTTGTATGGTAATCTCTTATTTGCACTGTTTCTTTTGTTGGCCCTTGGAAAGTATTTATGTGAGTGTTTGATACAGTGGAATCTAACATGCAGTTTATTCATATATTTTTTTCTCTAGTAAATAATTCTCTTTACCTTAAAAATTAAAATAACAAAAATTATTGAAGTTAAAATTTGATATTTTAATATTATTTATCTTTAATATTTTGGGTTTTTTTCTCAGGGTCAATGACTGTATATTGCGAGTGAATGAAGTAGATGTTCGTGATGTGACACATAGCAAAGCAGTTGAAGCATTGAAAGAAGCAGGGTCTATTGTACGCTTGTACGTGAAACGACGGAAACCAGTATCAGAAAAAATAATGGAAATAAAGCTCATTAAAGGTCCTAAAGGTATGAAATAACCAAACGTAGATTATTAAGTAAGAAATCTCTGAGATAAATGTAACTAAGAAGTTATTTGTGACACCCATTCTAAGATTAACAGAACTGGTAATCTACAGAATGTGTGTGAATTTGCAGAATTTCTGTATTATTTCTGCTGATTTTTGTCTTAAGTAGAATTCTACTTAAACACTTGGAAGTCCTGTATAGTGTTGGTATTAACTTGTAATCTTCAATCTACAAAGTATATTAAATGCAGATACACAGGCTAAATTAAAAGAAGAAACTATATATCATTAGCTGTTTTGTCTGCAATGAGGACGGTTATATGTGATTGAGTTTTGAAAACATTGATGGGATTGAGGAAAAATGAAATATGGATTCTAATTTGTAGCTTTGTGGAAGAAGTGGTATTCCAAAAAATGAAAAAAGGAATAGAAAGCTACAAATTTGTCTGGTATTAAAGCTATGGATGGGATTTATGAATTACAGAAATTCTTTATCTAAAATTAATTCATAGAATATTGGAAAAAGAACAAAATTATCCACATTTCTGGAGCTTATTCGTTCTGCCCACCACAATTTTATTATTTTTCTCAATTGTTTTAATCTTGTGAAGGTATTAAAAATGTTAGAAGCACAATCATGATGGGAACAAAAGGAAATAATTTTGTAGTGCCTTTTTGAACTAACAAACAAATGCATTTACGAAAAGATTTTAAGAAGTAACAGGAGTGGGTGGACTAAAAAACTTATTTATAACTATAGGAACACCTATATATATAATTGTCCCCTGACTACAAAGCAAATACATAGAATTTTAAAAGTACACAAGTAGATTCTTTTGTGTTTAAAAAAAAAAAAGAAAAATTAGTGTGATGAGATTATCCTCGTCTAGTTTTCAGCCATGTCTTTCTGGACTTAAATTCACATTAAATGATGAAATTTCAAAACTAGTATTTTTCAAACAGGTCTTGGGTTCAGCATTGCTGGAGGTGTTGGAAATCAACATATTCCTGGGGATAATAGCATCTATGTAACCAAAATCATTGAAGGAGGTGCAGCACATAAAGATGGTAAACTTCAGATTGGAGATAAACTTTTAGCAGTGAGTATAAGAAATCTGTTACTTTAAAAATAATTTTGATGTCAATAAGGTAAAAACAGAGGGAGACACCCCATAAGAGACTCTTAAATACAGAGAACAAACTGAGGGTTGCTTGTGGGGTGTTGGGTGGGGGGGGATGGGCTAAATGTGTGATGGGCATTAATTAAGGAGAACACTTGCTGGGATGAGCACTGGGTATCATATGTTAAGTGATGAATCACTAAACTCTATGCCTGAAATCATTATTACATTATATGTTAACTAGCTTGGATTTAAATTTTTAAAAATAATAATCATTTTGATGTCTTTTTTTGGGAGGGGGTGGGGGCAGATCAGAATTTCTACTTGCCAAAATGTTTAAACAAATTTTTACTCTCATTTTTTCACTCATATTTAAATGAGTGAATACTGATCTTGCTTTAATCAAAACCTGAAAAATGATTCTTGGTATTATCCTTATTTACCATTTCATTTTTCTCTACCAGCTTCCTTCTCTTTTTCTTTTATTATTTTTTTTTCTCATTTCCTTCTCTTTTTTTGTTAAAGGGTTAGGGACTTGAATGCACAGAATTTCTTAAACACAGTGTCATCCCTCATGTGTGACTTTCCTTTTTCCCTTTTATTTTAACTTATTTTATTTATAGTATAATGAAAACTGCTAACGTCATTACCCAGCCCAAAACTACAATACCAACAATTTGTGTGTCTCATTCCTTTGCTTTTTAAAAATTGTTTAATCATATACATATGCCTAAAGATTTTAATACGAATTTGTTCTGAAAAAAAATTTTAAGGCTATTGTGCTGTATGCAGTCTTTTAATACTTTTTTTACTCACCATTGGTTTACTGAGACTTATCCATATTATTGCCTGGAGATAAAATTTGTTAATTTCACCTCTATGTAATACTCTTTTCTGGGACTATGCTACAGTCTATTTCTCTGATCTTCTTCAATAAATGTCCCATGTTCCCTAGAAAAACAAAACCTGAAGAAAAGCTGCGTGCTTAGGTTTTTGGGAGAGGCGTAATCAAAGCTAGAGTGAATCAAAATGAAAGGTGAGGCAGGGAATGAGGGAAAGTCAATACAAGACACTATGTTTCTGAGCTGTCCATAAATTCGTAAGAAAATGTAGCTAATTGCTTATGCAGGACAGTCTTTCAGGCAGGTGTTGTGGGACTATTAAACCTTAGATCCAGCCATCCAGGGAAAAGAAAGGATTTATCTCCTGTCTCTTGTTAGGTACAGTCTACCCGATGGGTGGTAACTATCCCAAATTTCTGGACTGTTACTCACCTCCTGTGGGCAAGTGCTTGGGAAGCCAGCTCCCATACTCTCCATAGCGTAGTACTTCCTCTGAACCCAGAAGGGGTGGAAAAAACCAGAGCCTCAGTGATCTAGACAGATCAGACACAGGATTTTGACATGTTACAGCTCTCTATGAACACATCAGCCATGCCCATACCCAAGTCCAAGTGCAGCCCTTACTCTAGAAGAGATTGAAAGAGCTGGTAATGGCAGGAGATGAGGTGAGAATAGCAGTAACCAGGACTCTCCAGTAAGCACATGGCCAAGGCCTAGTGGGCAGGTAGGCTCAGGCGAATCTGAAAAAGACACATAAACTAGGTCTGGTATAGTGGTGAGTTAGGTTATTTCCTTTTTTTGTGTGTGTGTGTGTGTTATGGATAATTCTCCTAGGGAAAGCTGCTGTGTGTTCTGGTGAACATGTACATATAAGAGTTTTCACTTAACTGTTTACCTAAGCATGGAATTTAATGGTCATGGCATATCATCTTAGTAACACTATAGCAAAAACATATCGTTTTCCAAAGTGGTTATAAAAATATACACTTCTGGGACACCTAGCTGGCTCAGTTGACACCTCTTGATTGTGGGGTTGTGAGTTCAAGCCCCATGTTGGGTATAGAGATTACTTAAATAAATGAATCTTTTTGAAAAAATTTAATATTCCTAAGCAATATATAAATGATTCTTTTGCTGTACATGCTGTCCTGTACTGCTTATTGCTGCAGCAGAGAGATAGACTGATTGTTTTCAAGTGTTTTTTTTTTTGTTGGTTTTTTTGTTTTTTTTTTTTTGTTGTTGTTGTTGTTTTTGAAGTTTATAATGGGGAAGAGGAAAGAGCTCACTTTGAACTACTCTTCTGCACACACACACACCAGTTCAAAACAGCCTGCTTTCTCCACTGAGTTTCTCATTTATGCTTTTTAATTTCTTAAGTATTGTGTTTTCCTTTATGGTTTTTCCAGAATCAGTTTTGGTGATTGAGAAGGCAGCAATTTATGTGGACTTAGCATTTAGCCAGGTTTTGGTTGTCATAATTCCACTGAATTATCAAATTCTTAATTCTCATTTTAATTGACATTAGACACACCTTCCTCCTTCTTCCGACACTTTTTCCATTGTGCTTAACAGTTACCCTCTTTCATGGTATTCCTCTTATCTCACTGGTCACTCCTCCTCATTCTCCCTTTTGGTGCATCTTCTCCCTAAACGTCGAAGTGTCCTTGTACATTTTTTCTTCCTATTGATAGGTGGTCAAATAACTTACTGAGTCTCATTGCACATGGTAGGGATAAGTATTGTTTTCTGAGCTTCAGTTTTCTTTTTATACACATGCACTTAAATTTTGTGCTTGGCTGAAATAAAAAAAATTTTTTTAACAGTGGTTCTTGGCTAAACAGTTCAAAAGCTCTAAGAGATGTCATCTAGTCTCTTTGTATGTCTCAAGAGTCATCTCAAATTTAATGTATCTAAGAATGAACTTCTGAGTTTCATCCTATACACCACCCTCCACCCCTAAATCCTGTTCTTGCACATTCTTCACATCTCTTGAAATAGGAACTTTATCCTTCTATTTGCCCAGGTCTAAAACTTCAGGATCATTCTCCTTTCATACTCCATCTTGAATCCCTTAGCAAATGTTGTCAGCTCTTTTATCAGTTATCTAATGTTGCTTAGGAAACACAAAAATTAGTGGCTAAAATAACAACAATAATTATTTATTTGCTTACACTTCTATAATTTGAGAAGGGTTTAGCCAGGACAGTCTGTCTCTGTTCCACATAATGTCTCCTGTCAACTAGGGCCAGGAATGCACTTCCAAGTTCACTCACATATGGCAGACAAGTTGGTGTTGGCTGTCATCTGGGAGCTCATCTGGGACTATTAGCCAGTGGCCTCTCCACATGGCTAAATTGGGCTTCTCACAGGATAGTGATCAGGTTCCAAGACGGATGTACCAAAAAGACAAACTCCGGTGTATGGCATTCATCAATCCTCTCTTGGCATCTCAATTATTAATGTCTCATTGACTAAAGCTAGTTACATGGCCAAGCAAGGTTCACTGTAGGAAGGGATTTTACAAGGGTGTGAATACCAAGATATGTGGCTCATTGCAGGCCACCAAAAGAACAGCATACCATAGCTGTATATTTCAAAATGCAGGCAATCTTTCTTCACTGTACATGGTAGTGTGGGACTATAAAAATGACCATGTGGCTGAAACCCTGCAAAGCCATATTAATAATCTGTGGCAAAAGTTAATGATATGTGATCTTGAAAATTTTTTCTTAAAACATTAAGAACTGTCCTATCAATTATACAGGTACAAATTAGGGAAATGAAAAATATATGAAAATGAGTATTGTTTAGTACATTATAATTTTAAAACATTGGAAACAGTGTTTTTCTTTGCAAAAACAAAAAACAAAAACAAAAAAAAAAAACACAAAATTACCAAAAAGAAGAGCAGTCTAAACCTAAAGCTAGCGGAAGGAAGGAAAAAATAAAGATTAGAGCCAGAGTTAATGAAATAGGGAATAGGAAAACCAGAGAGAAGATAAAACCAAAACTCAGTTGTTTGGAAAGGTGAACAAAATTGACAAACCTTAGACTGATCAAGAAAAAAAAGAAGACTCAAATTTCCAAGAGTAGGAATAAAAGAGGGGACTTGAGGAAATACTCTTATTTATAAACATTTGTATGCCAACATATTAAATACCTTAGATGAAATGGACAAATGTATAGAAAGACACAATTACCACTTTTAGTCAGACTGTACTGAAGAGTCTAACCAGGGAAATAAAAAGACATTCAGATTGGGAAGGAGAAAGTAAAACTATATTTGTAGATTACCTATGTAGAAAATCCTGGGGCACCTGCATGGCTCAGTTGGCTAAGGGTCCAACTTAGGCTTGGGTCATGATCTCACGATTCGTGAGTTTGAGCGCCACATGGGCTCTCTGCCCCTCCACCACTCATGCGTACTCTGTGTCTCTCAAAAATAAATAAACATTAAAAAAATTGTAAGGAACCTACTGATAGAACTAATAAGTTTAGCAAGGTTGCAGGATATACCTCACTACTTAAAAATCAATTCTGTTTCCTAAAAATCAGTTGTTTTGGAATGCCTGGGTGGCTCAGTTCGTTAAGCGTCTGACTTTGGCTCAAGTCATGATCTCTCAGTTTATGGGTTCAAGCCCCCTGTCGGGCTCTGTGCTGACAGCTCAGAGCCTGGACCCAGCTTCAGATTCTGTCTGTCTGTCTGTCTCTGCCCTTCCTCCACTTGCATGCTGTCTCTCTCTCAAAAGTAAACAAACATTAAAAAAAAATTAAATCAGTTCTGTTTCTATAACAGAAGATAGATGAATGCTTAATAAATAAATGAAAAAAATCAACTTGACTATTAAACAGTGGAAGTGAAAATTTAAATAATGATGTAAAAATTGATGTTTTTGTTTAGTTTTGAGAGAGAGAGACAGAATCCAAAGCAGGCTCCAGGCTCCGAGCTGTCAGTACAGAGCCCGACGCAGGGCTCAAACTCAAGTACCATGAGATCATGACCTGAGCTGAAGTCAGACACTCAACCAGCTGAGCCACCCAGGCATGCCAAAACATGCTTTTTTATAAATTGATACTGTTTAATGTTGGCAAAGGCCTGAGTAGATGGGCATGACATTTTCATATTCTGTGGTAGTGGTATAAATTTACTAAATCCATTTATTTAGAACAGTTTAAAATATCTGTTAATACTGGGATGGCTTAATAAATTATGATAAAACCAACAATGGTATAATGTGCAGCATTTTTTTTAAATGAGGCAATTCTGTGTGTCCTAACATGGAAAGATCTCTAAGATACCTTATATTAAAAATCCAGTTAAGAATAAAAACTTTAATATAGTCTCATTTTCTTTAAAAAAAAAAATCTAAAATATACCCCCATATGTTCACAAATACCTAACAGTAAAAAGTAGATTAGGTTCGGGGATTGGGAGGAATAGGGGCTGGAATTAAGATTGGCTATTCCATTAACATACATAAACAATTTCCTGATATGATAGACAAAAATATATAGGTTTTCTTTTCACAGACCTTTATATTCCTTAAATCACTCTTGCTTTGTATTTTGGTATAATTGTTTATAACCAGAATGCAGAAAGCAAGTGAAAATGTCCTAAAACAAATATCTTTTGGGATTTTCTTTTAGGTGAATAGTGTGTGTTTAGAAGAAGTTACTCATGAAGAAGCAGTAACTGCCTTAAAGAACACATCTGATTTTGTCTATTTGAAAGTGGCAAAACCCACAAGTATGTATATGAATGATGGCTATGCACCACCTGATATCACCAACTGTAAGTCTGCTTAAATCTATCTTATTTCCCTATGTTTAAATATTTTAAAGGAACTATATTAAGCATTTAACCTAACAGTCTGTAAAAAATCAATTTTAGGGGTTCCTGGGTGGCTCAGTTGCTTAAGCATCTGACGCTTGATTTCAGCTCAGGTCGTGATCTCATGGTTCATGAGATTAAGCCTACTGTTGGGCTCTGCACTCTGAGCGTAGAGCCCACTTGAGATTCTCTCTCTTCCTCTCTCTCTCTCTCTCTGCCCTTCCCTCGCTTATGGATGCATTCTCTCTCTCTCTCAAAATAAAAATAAACATTTTAAAAAATCATTTTTAAATCAGAATCTTGATAGTAAGAAGGGAGGCAGCCTTTTTCAAAGCTATATGTAAATAATAGTCAACAAAGGTATTGCACATTCTTTTTTCTAATAGTTGTGGGATATAGCAGAGAAACATACTTTAACAAGCAGTTCTTTTAACAACCAGGGTAATTCTGATGCTTCTGGTGGACTAACTCATGGACTACACTTTGAGAAATACTAACTTTAAATATTTCTAAACTTGGGCTATTCAGGGCACCTGGGTCGCTCAGTCAGTTAAGTGTCTGACTCTTGATTTTGGCTCAGGTCGTGAGCTCATGGTTTATGAAATCAAGCCCTGTGACAGGCTGCACACTGACATCGAGGAGATTGCTTGGGATTCTCTCTCTCCCTCTCTCTTTGCCCCTCCCTGCTTGTACTGTCTCTCTCTCTCTTTATCTCAAAATAAATAAATTTTAAAACTTGGGCTTTTCTATATTCTCAATTATATGAGCACAGATACTCTTTCTGTACAAGTTCCTCGTATATTACCTAACTATATTTGTATATAGTACAGTTGTGTTGCCTAGAAATGAATTGTTATGATAGTACTAATAAAATTTTAAGTTTCCTGTTTGATTTTCAGTTTTTTTAATGTAAAAGCTAAGGTAAGACTTAAATAACGTGTTTGTGTTTCTTGAAAAATGCAAGTTTTATTTCTTTGGTACATTAGTTGATATCCAAAGCACTCATGTAGTAAAGATCTTAAATGTACTCTCTGCAGTCTGCTTTTCCAAATTTTCCTCATTTAAATTGTAGAATTTTAGAGATATTTGTGGTTTTATAAGTGGCAATGTCTTCAGTTTTAGAACTCTCAAAGGCCGTTACTGTCACTAATCATTATAAATTTAATGTAAATTATACTTTGAAATGAATGTACTGTCTTCCAATGATACATCTTCATTATCTGCCCATTGATTTATTAATTACTCAGGTATAACTGAACTTCTTGAAAAAATTTTTTTCAATGTTTATTTTTGAGAGACAGAAGCAGAGGGCAAGTAGGGGAGGGGTAGAGAGAAAGGAAGACACAGAATCCGAAGCAGGCTCCAGGCTCTGAGCTGTCAGCACAGAGCCCGAAATGGGGCTAGAACTCATGAACCGTGAGATCATGACCTGAGCTGAAGTCAGACGCTTAACCAACTGAGCCATCCAGGATCCCCAAATATAACTGAACTTTTTTTTTTTTTTTTTTTTTTTTTTTTTCAACGTTTATTTACTTTTGGGACAGAGAGAGACAGAGCATGAACGGGAGAGGGGCAGAGAGAGAGGGAGACACAGAATCGGAAACAGGCTCCAGGCTCTGAGCCATCAGCCCAGAGCCCGACGCGGGGCTCGAACTCCCGGACCGCGAGATCGTGACCTGGCTGAAGTCGGACGCTTAACCGACTGCGCCACCCAGGCGCCCCTAACTGAACTTTTTAAAATAGTATTCAGTCTCTTTCATGGACAGGAATGATGTCTGTTGTTGTTTTGTTGTTTTTTTTTTTCAATACTTCATTTGTGTCAGAACAGAACTTTATTACTTATTAAAAATTCTTACAGGGGCGCCTGGGTGGCGCAGTCGGTTAAGCGTCCGACTTCAGCCAGGTCACGATCTCACGGTCCGTGAGTTCGAGCCCCGCGTCAGGCTCTGGGCTGATGGCTCGGAGCCTGGAGCCTGTTTCCTATTCTGTGTCTCCCTCTCTCTGCCCCTCCCCCGTTCATGCTCTGTCTCTCTCTGTTCCAAAAATAAATAAACGTTGAAAAAAAAAAAAAATTTAAAAAAAAAAAAAAATTCTTACAGTTGGTATCACACACAAACTTTATATAAAGGCTTTATGTATTTTTATTTGTAATTAGAGATGCAAATTCACTAATAAGGTATTTTATGCACCAATGTAAGTATCAGTCTTATTTATTTATTATGCTGCCTTATCTGTTCAAGACAGCAATGCACATTTGTAACAGTTGCTCTACAAACTGAGAATTGGTGTTCTGATTACAGCCAAATATACGAATAGTCAGGCTGCTTCTTACAAATACATTACACTGGGAAAAAAATGTTATTTTAAACTGAATTATCCCTTTTTATGTGACCAAAAACTGGGAGACCTAGTCCTAAAGAGTAATAACTAAATAATGATTGCTTGATTTTCCTGTAGATAGAGGTAGAATCTATCTTTTACATCTATTGAACTAATAGAACATTGTGAAAAAGCTGAAGTTTGCTCTTGCTAGTTCAGCTCTTTGCTAAGACTCTATTTCCATTCCCCTCATTCAGTAGGTGATTGCAATTATGAATTTTATTATATACTTCCAGTCCATGTTCATACTATATATGCTGTTCATAAATGATAGTCTTTTAAATGACCTTTCCTGGATTTCACTGTGCAAATCAGTTAATGTGAAACTCCTTTTTAGTTCTATTTTCTCAAGAGAAACCAGATGGAATAAGTTTGCTTACTGATCTGAATATCTAAACTAGTTTTTATCTGGAAACTTGAGCTTGTCTAATTTTTTTACCTGATAAATAAGTCTTTTCTACCAACTTACATAAATAAGTGGATATGAATTACATATTAACTAAGCTTGAAATTGATAATTCACAAATAAGTGCTGAATGGTTTGTTTCACTTGAAGTGTTTTTTACTGTCTTCATTTTTAAGCTTCTTCTCAACCTGTTGATAACCATGTTAGCCCATCTTCCTACTTGGGCCACACACCAGCATCACCAGCCAGATACTCACCTGTTTCAAAAGCAGTGCTTGGAGATGATGAAATTACAAGGTAAGGAAGTGAACATTTATCTTTCTTAAATAAAGTTGACTGTTAGATGGAATTACAATCAACCGAATAAGACAGCCACAATTTTCAGGACTAAAAAATTTTGTCAATAGATAATGAACTTAAACCTTAATTTTTGTCATTGGAGGGCTCATGAAGAGGCTGAAATATAAAAATATTTTATATTCCAAATAAGTTACTGCCCTTTTAAAATAAATACTTTTTTTCAGGAATGGTAAGTTGTGCTTAGAAATTAGCATAGGTAAAACTAAGTTAGGAATATATTTATATTTAAAACTAACTTTTCACATATTCCTATCTAGTGTACATCATAAAATTTCATTATGGCAGTTATGTGATTCATGTTTAGAATTCAAGTGATATTTTCTTTGCTTGGTATATATCCTTGATATCCTTACTCTTAAAGTTTATTTTGATCTAATTTTAACTGCTTTTTATTCCCAAAGAACTCTTAACTAGGTGAGAAATAATAAGCGAAAAGTATTTTAAATCTTTTTCATATTGTGCAATATAGTATTAAGACATCATGTCAGACATATTGCTTTATAATTTGCACAAGTATTTCACTTAAGATTAAATATCTGTAAATTAATGTCTTTTATGTTTTTATTAATTGCATTGTTGTTGGCATTAGTATTTTTGAGCTTTCATACTTGTAATTATTCCTGTCAGACTCCTGGCTCTAGGCAATGATCTCTTTAAGGTCCCATAGGAAGGAATTTTCATCTGTGTCCTCTTTTTCAATAGTTAGCAGTATTGAAAAGTTAATTAATAATAAGTACACAGTAATTGTGTTTGGAGTGAAAATTAGCAAAAAGAACAGTGTTTGTGGTTATTTCTTTGTTTTTTGTTTTTTTAATTTTTTTTTAATTATTTTTTGAATGTTTCTTTATTTTTGAGAGAGAGAGCATGAGATGGGAGGGGCAGAGAGAGAGGGAGACACAGAATACAAAGCAGGCTCCATGATGGGGCTTGAACTAAGAATCGCAAGACCATGACCTGAGTTGAAGTCCGAAGGTTAACTGACTGAGTCACCCAGGCACCCCTGTGGTTATTTCTTTGTGATAAGAATTTTCAAGGCTGTAAGTCTTTAAGGCTGTGCTCCTATATTGATCTGTCATGGCTTTGTAGTTGTTTTCTAATAGTGCCTTTTTATAGAAGTAAAGAGGAAAGGGTTAGTATCCAAAATCTATAAAAAACTTATCAAACACAACACCCAAAAAACAAATAATCCAGTGAAGAAATGGACAAAAGACATGAA
Organism: Lynx rufus; assembly: GCF_022079265.1. Taxonomy (NCBI): domain Eukaryota; kingdom Metazoa; phylum Chordata; class Mammalia; order Carnivora; family Felidae; genus Lynx; species Lynx rufus. The sequence goes on from NW_025814867.1 coordinate 86,201,619, forward strand.
TAGACACTTCTCCAAAGAAGACATCCAGATGGCCAACTGACACATGAAAAAATGCTCAACATCACTCATCATCAGGGAAATACAAATCAAAACCACGATGAGATACCACCTTACACCTGTCAGAATGGGTAACATTAACAACTCAGGCAACAACAGATGTTGGTAAGGATGCAGAGAAAGAGGATCTCTTTTGCATTGTTGGAGGGAATGCAAGCTGGTGCAGCCATTCTGGAAAACAGCATGGAGGTTCCTCAAAAAACTAAAAATAGAACTACTCTATGAGCCAGCAATTGCACTACTAGGCATTTATCCACGGGATACAGGTGTGCTATTTCGAAGGGACACATGCACCCCCCATGTTTACAGCAGCACTATCAACGATAGCCAAAGTGTGGAAAGAGCCCAAATGTCCATTGATGGATGAATGGATAAAGAAGATGTGGTGTGTGTGTGTGTGTGTGTGTGTGTACACACACACACACACATACATACATATACATACATACAATGGAGTATTACTCAGCAATCAAAAAGAATGAAATCTGGCCATTTACAACCAATGTGGATGGAACTGGACGGTATTATGCTAAGTGAAATTAGAGAAAGACAAAAATCATATGACTTCACTCATTTAAGGACCTTAAGAGACAAAACAGATGAACATAAGGGAAGGCAAGCAAAATAATATAAACACAGGGAGGGGGACAAAACAGAAGAGACTCATAAATATGGAGAACAAACTGAGGTTTACTGGAGGGGTTGTGGGAGGGGTGATGGGCTAAATGGGCAAGGGGCACTAAGGAATCTACTCCTGAAATCATTGTGGCACTATATGCTAACTAATTTGGATGAAATTAAAAAAAAAAAAAAAAATTCCAAACCACAAAATCAGAACTGAATTCATGAGGGTTAGGTATGGGGGTTAAAAGACTCTTCCTATGCGTACTTGCATTTACATTATCTATAACAAAGCAACAGACTCTCGAGAATCTTAATATTGAGGAGGATAAGTATCTTGAAAGATTATAAATGAAAATTATTTGGATTTGTTTTATTTTAATAAACAAAATATATAGGGTTTAATAAAAAGTAAAGAGGAAAATAGTTAATGGCTTGTCTAACCTCTAATCTCTGCATATTTTTCTTTTTTTCTGCATATTTTTCAAACTAAAAAATATATTAGCATCTTGATTGCTGTTCCCCATCGTTTTTCATTATATATCTTTTGTCTAGAATATTGTATTGGACTTTGTAGTATTACACAACAGGTCTACCTGTTTTCTTTACTTTTCTTTGAAAATCTGGTGGTTGATGACTGCAGTAACTAAAATGTGTGTTTTATCACTCTTGATAATTACACTGTTTTGTCCAGATAATGAGGTACAAAAATCTTTGCACTCATATTAGAAGTTCTCCACAATTTGACCCTAAGTAATCTTTCAGAGGTTATCTCACATTACCAATTTAAAAAAGGAAAAGAAAAGAAATCCCAACATACAGAAAATTGATGATTCTAAAGTTCTTTTTTTAACAGGTTCATTGAGATATGATCCACATATCATACATGTCACCCATTTAAAATGTACAACTCAGCAATTTTTAGTATATTACATTATTAATTTTTTTATGTGTGATTCAGTAGCATTAATTGCATTCACAGTGTTATGCAGTCATTGTCACTATTTCAGAACCTTTTTATCACCTCAGATAAACTCTAACCATTAAGCAGTAATTCCATTTCCTTGTCCTCCCAGTCCATGGTAACTTATTGTCTAGTCTACTTTCTGTGTGCTATGAAATTTGCTTATTCTAGATTGTTTGTATAAGTGTAATCTTACAATTCTTTTGTGTCTGACTTCTTTCATTTAGCTAATGTTTTTAAGATTCATCCATGTTGTAGCATATATCAGAACTTAATTCCTTATTGCCGAATAATATCCCATTATTTGTATATACCACATTTATTTATCCATTTCATCTCTTGATGGACACTTCGGTGGTTCCCACCTTTTGGGTATTAAGAATAATGCTGTGACAAACATTGGCATGCAAGTATCTGCTCGCATCCTTACTTTCACTTCCTTTAGATATATACTGAGGAGTGGAATTGCTAAGTAATATGGTAAATGTATGTTTGTTTATGTTTATGAGGAACCATTTGTTTTCTGTAGCAGCCACACCATTTTACATTCCCACCATCAATTTATGAGGGTTCCAGTTTCTCTACATCCTCACCAATACTTGTTTTTTCTGTTCTATTTCATAGCCATTGTAGTAAGTGGGACATATCTCGTGATTCGCATGCATTTCTCTAATAACTAATGATGCTGAACATCTTACAATATTTGAAAAATCTGAATTTATTTTCCTCTGAAATACTGTTGGATTTTAGCAGAGTATTTTTAATGTATTGTTTGCTAATGTAAAACTATAATTCATATATGGTTTGTTATTTTTTGCTTCATATATATATATATATATATATATATATATATATTCAAGTTTTAATTTAAATTCCCGTTAACACACAGTGTAATATTAGTTTCAGGTGTAGAATTTAGTGATCACTTACGTACAACACCCAGTGCTCATCACAAGTGCCCTCTTTAATACCCATCAGTCATTTAACCCATCCCTCCACCCCCCACCCCATATATATGATTTAAAGCATAGCAGAAACCTTAAACTATGAGTCTGTCACCTAACAACGAAATAAAACATCACCAATATAGTGAAACCTATTTTGTGCCCTAATCCTCCCTTGCTTCTCCTACACTGCCTTACCAACTTAAATTCTTTTCCTGGATTTGGTTTTATTATTCCATTTTTTCTTTCACATATGTATATATTTGTTTAATATTTCCTAAACAATATATTGTTTGGTTTTACAATAATAATTTTGTTAAGTGAACTGGCAGAGCTGATTAATGATGAAATGAATGACTAGAAAATGCCTGTTTCAAGTTTTTAATGAATACTTAAGATTAATTCTACATTATATGGAAGGATCCCTAAAATTCATTCTTAAAGAATACTTACTTCTGTTATGCCTTTTGTTACCAGTAGCTTTTTTGCAATGTTCTAGAAAAATCTGCTTACATTTTTAAAATACTTACCAAATGATACATTCTAATTCCAAATGATATTCTGCATTTCATCATGTCTAAAATAATCTCCTAGAATTTTCATGGTCTTACCAGAAGGTATAAATGGTATTCACACAACTATGTATATAATTGGCAGCAAATGTGAAACATTAGTAGTGGTAAGATGTATTCTGATTTCAAAGATTTTAAATGAAGGTGGAGGAAAAGGCTCATCTTAGAATGAATGAATAACAGAGAGAGGTAGAGGGATATGACTTAAGAAGTAAAGGTATTTAATTATTTTATATAAAAAGTTTGGAGATGGACAGTTCTAGCATTTGTGTAGCAATCCTTAGGTGCATAGTATCTCTAGGATTCTTCTGGTCTTACCTTCATGACTATAATATATCCAAACCAGTAATGTGATTTTATTGTTCATTTTTTGTGTGGGTGTTATTTTGGTAGGGAAGGAAACAAATGTGCTTTCTAAGGGGACAAAATGTGCTTTGTTTTTGTTAGGGTCTGTCTTTCTTTGGGTAATGTCAATAAAATTTAGCTTTATTTATTTCTCAGAGGCCAGAATAGGGTCATAGCCTCAACTTAGTAAAGAGGAATGGGATTGCTATGACTGGCTTAAGTTAGTCAGGATTCATTCTTTCAAGACTGTGAAAAGGGCCTGCCTTTTCTAAGACGAAGGCTTATCTGCCTTTTATAACATCTAGGAAGTAGGGGCAGTGACTGGTTCATAGGCAATAAAATGTGTGCAACGTCAACTTTTCTAAAGTGTATATTTCTTGAGTATATTTCTAAAGTGTATATTTCTTGAGTAGGGCTCTTTAAGTCATTTTTATTACCACATTGTTTTCTCTTTTTGTTTTAGTTTCATGTTTGTTTTTTAACAAAAATTATGGGTTTTTAACATGGGTTTTCAGCTTTTATATACAATTTGGATTTTTCCGGGGCACCGGGGTGGCTCAGTGGTTAAGCGTCTGACTTTGGCTCAGGTCATGATCTCGCGGCTTGTGGGTTTGAGCCCTGTGTCGGGCTCTGTGCTGACAGCTCAGAGCCTGGAGCCTGCTTCAGATTCTGTGTCTCCCTCTCTCTCTGCCCCTCCCCTGTTCATACTCTGTCTCTCTCTGTCTCTCAAAAATAAATAAATGTAAAAAAAAATTAAAATAAAAAAAAACAATTTGGATTTTTCCTTTCACTTTCTAACCTTAATTTCTAGTCTTAGAATCTCTACCCCATTGTTTTGAAAACATTTTTAACTTTCATCTAGCTTTCTTTATAGTTTGATAACATAAGATTTATCAATAGGGAAATCTCACTGATAGAATGTCAAGTTCTATATAAAATTTCTAAGGTGTTCAATATTTTTCTAATTTTTAGGGAACCTAGAAAAGTTGTTCTTCATCGTGGCTCAACAGGCCTTGGTTTCAACATTGTAGGAGGTGAAGATGGAGAAGGCATATTTATTTCCTTTATCTTGGCTGGAGGACCTGCTGATCTTAGTGGAGAGCTCAGAAAAGGAGATCGTATTATATCGGTAGGAGATGTTAATCAAAATAATGTTTTTATTATTTTAACTATGACCTATTAATTATTAAAAGTTTTGTTTTTCATATCCTAAAGTTGTGGGAGATATTTCAGTTATTTTCTTACATTTTACAACTTAATTGTAAGATTGCAGGGATGTCAGAGAACATGTTGTGTACAATAGATTTTCTTTCGTTATTTGACTTACCTATAAGGGATCAGTCTGTATAAATATGCTTGAAGAAAGTATGTATTCTCTATTTATTGACTGCAGTGTTATCTGTATGTTTATTAACCTTGTTACTTATGTTGTGCAGATCTTTATACTTTAATCTGTTGTCTACTTGATCTATTATTAAAAGAAATTTTTTAAGCTGTCTGAATGTGATGGTGGGTTCAGCAATTAAGTTAGTTTGTCCTTGCAGTGATTTTTATTTTTATATCTCCGAAACCATGTTATTAGATGCATCTAAATTTAGAATCATTATTCCTTCCTGGTGGTTATTATTCAATTCATAATAATTTTTTTGTTATTGTGTAATAATCCTCTTTATTTTTAATAATAGTTTTTACCTGGGGTGCCTGGGTGGCTCAGTCAAACATTCATTCAACTTCGCTCAGGTCACGATCTCACAGTTCATGAGTTCAAGCCCCACATCAAGCTCTGTGCTGATAGCTCAGAGCCTGTAGCCTGCTTCACATTCTGTGTCTCTCTCTGCCTCTCTGCAACTAGTGTGTGTGTGCATGCTCTCTCTCTCCAAAATAAACATTAAAAGATTTGGGACGCCTGGGTGGCTCAATCGATTAAGCCTCTGACTTCAGCTCAGGTCATGATCTCACGGTTCATGGGTTCAAGCCCTGTATTGGGCTCTGTGCTGACAGCTCAGAGCCTGGAGCCTGCTTCGGATTCTGTGCCTTCCTCTCTCTGCCCCTCCCCTGTGTGCGCGTGCTTGCTCGCTCTCTTTCAAAAATAGAGACTAAAAAAAATTTTTTTTAAAAAGATAATAGTGTTTAACATAGAAGCTATATTGTCTGATATTAATGTGGCTCTTTTTTGCTTGATATTTTTTTAAAAAGCTTTTTTTAAAAAAGATAATAGTGTTTAACCTAGAAGTTACATTGTCTGATATTAATGTGGCTCTTTTTTGCTTGATATTTGCCTCATCTTTTCTCCAGTTTATACTTTCAGTTTTTGTGTTTATGTGGTTATTACCTGTAGAATTTTAGGCTAAAACTGATCAAATTCAACTCTTCTCCCTAATGACACATTGACTTTGGGAACCTTAAACCTTTGTGCTGTTTCTAGTATTTGACTTCTGTTTTATTTATTTATTTTTTTTTTAATATTTATTTTTGAGAGAGAGAGACAGAACATGAGCGGGGGAGGAGCAGGCTCCAGGCTCTGAGCTGTCAACACAGAGCCCAACGCATGGCTCAAACTCACGAACCGTGAGATTATGACCTGAGCTGAAATTGGATGCTTAACCAACTAAGCCACCCAGGTGCCCCTGTTTTATTTTTATATACCCCAAACTTAGTCATTTTGATTTTTGTGTTTTAACAATCCATATGTTCTATAATTTTTGTTGCTGTTGTTCATCATCTCTTCTATTTATCTCGCTTCTTCTGTATTTTTCAGTGGACCTCTAACAGCATTGGGATTGAATTTGTTGTGTAGGACTGTTTGGTTCATTGCAGAAAATTTAGCTTTTCTAGCCCCCATCCTTTACATGCTAATAAAATTTCCTGGTCATTTAAAAAACATTTTTTTTAATGTTTTTATTTATTTTTGAGACAGAGAGAGACAGAGCATGAGCAGGAGAGAGGCAGAGAGAGAGGGAGACACAGAATCTGAAGCAGGCTCCAGGCTCTGAGCTGTCAGCACAGAGCCCAACGTGGGGCTCGAACCCACAAGCTACGAGATCATGACCTGAGCCAAAGTCAGATACTTAACTGACAGAGCCACCCAGGCACCCCTAAAGATTTTTTTTAATAACTTTTTTTAAATGATTATTTATTTTTGAGAGAGAGAGTACAAGTGGGGGAGGGACAGAGAGAGAGGAAGACACAGAATCTGAAGCAGGCTCCAGGCTCTGAGCTGTCAGCACAGAGTCTGACACGGGGCTCAAACTCACGGACTGTGAGATCATGACCTGAGCTGAAGTCGGGCCCTTAACTGACTGAGCCACCCAGGCGCTCTCCTGGTCATTTTTAAAAGCTAAAATATTTTTTAAATACCCAAATGTACCTTATTGGGAGTCTTTAGATTGTTCATTCAGCAATAATTTCTTAATGATAAATAATCATAGAGTTTGTCTGAAAATATCTTTAATTCATCCTCACTTGTGTATATAATTCAGTCTAATGTGCTGGAGTGACAGCTGTTGTCTCTCAATACTTTGAAGATACTGTTGTATGCTATCAAGCTTCTTTTTTTGTATTTAACAAAAAAGATCTGCACTATGTCTTATTTATTTGTAAGTGATTTGGTTTTTCTTTTTTTACTTATTTAAAAAAAAATTTTTTTTAACGTGTATTTATTATTGAGAGACAGAGAGAGACAGAGCATGAGCATGAGAGGGGCAGAGAGAGGAGGAAACACAGAATCCGAAGCAGGCTCCAGGCTCTGAGCTGTCAGCACAGAGCCTGATGCAGGGCTCAAACCCACAAACCATGAAATCATGACCTAAGCCAAAGTCGGACACTTAACCGACTGAGCCACCCAGGCGCCCCTCACTTACTGTTTTTTTTAAAGTCTCTTACTTTTTGGTGTACTACAGTTTAATTAAAATATGATTATGTCTAGCTTATTATTTTTTCTGTTTAAGATTTGTTGAGCTTCCTGGATCAGAGAAGTTCCGTCTTTAATCAATTCTGGAATCTTAGCCAGTATTTTTTCAAATTTTGCCTTTCCCACATCGTATAGATTCTCTCCTTCTTCAGTTCCTGTAAGAGGAGGATATCATCCTGTCCTGCATGTCTTTTAATCCCAGTGTCATATTTATTAACTCGTCTTCTTGTACTTAATTTCAGTCAGATCTGTTTTCTAGTTCATAAATTTTCTTCATCTATGTCTAATCTCTTTAAGCCAAAACTAATTTTTTTTAATGTTTGTTTATTTTTGAGAGAGAGATACAAAGAGAGAGACAGAGCGTGAGTGGAGGAGAGGCAGAGAGATGGAGACACACAATCTGAAGTAGGCTCCAGGCTTTGAGCTGTCAGCACAGAGCCCAACGCGGGGCTCAAACCCACAAGCCATGAGATCATGACCTGAGCTGAAGTTGGACACCTAACCAACTAAGCCACCCAGGTGCCCCAGCCAAAACAACAGGGAACCCAACATGGGGCTCGATCTTATGGCTGTGGGATCTTGACCTGACCCAGAATCAAGAGTTGAACACTTAACCAGCTGAGCCCTCCAGGTGCCCTAAAAATTAATTCTACATGGATTATAAATCTAAATGTACAGCCCAAACCATAATCCTCCTAGAGAAAACTTATAGGAGGATATCTTTGCAACAGTACATAAAATACTAACCATAAAAAATGTGCATTAAGAGCCAAATTGGCAAGCCACAGAGAAGGAAAAACCATTCTTAGTACATATATCTGATAAAGGACTTGTATCCAGAATACATAAACATCTCTCACAAATTAACAATAGAAAGATGAGTAACCCAGTTTTAAAAATGAGCAAAAGAGTTAAACATATATTTCACAAGATATGTGAATGGCCTATAAACACATGAAAAGGTACTTAACGTTAGGCATCAGGGCAGTGCAACAACAACAACAAAAAACCCAAAACCCACAATGAATAAAAGCATTTGGAAGAATCTGGGTGGGAGTGATGTCAATTTTCTGTATCTGATTGTGACAGTATCTACTCAACATAGGCAGTTGTCAAAACTCTTTTAACTGTAAACTAAAAAGATTATTGAATATAAATTATGCCTAACTAAAATGAGATAGGGGTTATCCTTGAACAACAGGGGGGTTAAACTGCACACGTCCACTTATATATAGATTTTTTTGATAAATACAGTATAGTATGGTAAATGTATTTTCCTTGTGATTTTCTTAATAACATTTTCTATAGTTTATTATAAAAATATAGTATATAATACGTATAGCATACAAATGGTAAGGCTTCTAGTCAACAATAGGCTATTAAGATTTTGGAGAGTCAAGAGTTATGTGTGGATTTTTAACTTTAGGAGTGGGAGTTGTAACGTATCCCATATCCCACCCAGTTGAATGGCTAAAGATGGAAAAAAAAAAAAAAAAAAGGACAAACATTGGTGAGGATGTGGAGGACTGATAGCTCTCATTACTGGTGGGCATATTATACAACCACTACAAAATCACCCAGATTTTACCCAAGAAATCATGTCTACAGAAGCACTTAAACAGAAATGTTCATAACAGCCTTATTGATAATCATTCAGATCTGGAAATGACTCAAGTGTCCATCAATAGCAAAATAGCTAAATAAATTGGAGTGCATTTAAACAAAGTAACAAACTGACACCCACAACCACATACATAACACTAAAAAACATCACATTGAGTAAAATAAAACATACCACAAAAACACAGACAGTATGAATCCAGTTAAATGATAATCATGAGCAGACAATAATTTCTACTGATAGAAGTCAGAAAGTAGTTGTGATTGTACTGATTTTAAAGTGGCACAATGGAAATTTCTGAGTTGAATGATGGAAAGGGAGGGTATATATCTTGTTTGGAATTGTTTCATGGGTGTATACAGTTGTTGAAAATTCTTCCAACTGAAGTGTTCTAATTTGTATATTTTATTGCTTTTACTTTTATACTGGAACTTAAATTTTTTAAAATAAGTTATAGTATGATAAGGACAAATTGGTGGTAAAGAATGAATTTGTTAAAAATAAATATTGGACAAATTAGCTAGTTGTTTAGGGGAGTAAAATTAGCTTAGAGCCTCACTTCACACCTTGTGTCAAAATAAATTTTCAGTTGGCTTAGAGTTAGGTGTAAAAAATTCAAAGCAAAAATAGATGTTTTTGAATTGTCCATATGGAACAACTTTATATGGGTCACTGACACACTGCTAGAGTATGTTAGACTGACCAACATAACCTGGTTGACCCAGAACTTTTCCAGTTCTAGCACTTAAAGCCCCATGTCTGGAAATCCCTTTAGTCTCAGTTTTAAAACTGAAAATCCCAGACAGTCTAGGCCACTTGGTTACCCTAATGTGAGTGTAAGTTACATACAGCCTTTTGAGGCTGTATGCATCAGTAGCCTTAAAATTTTTAATGCTTACTAAGCTTCTCTAGGCAAATACCCTGAGAGCAATAAGAAAAACCTCAGGAGCAAGAGAAAAAAACTAAAAACCCTGTTAGGAACAAACTAAATACCTCATTAGACAAAGTTTAGCTGTTTTCAATTTTCACCTTGAATCACGATCACCTTAAAGCCTTGTTAAAAAACATTCTTAGGGGCATGTGCTCTCTCTCACTCTGTCTCTCAAAAATAAACATTTAAAAAAACATATTAAAAAACAAAAACAAAGCACTCTTAGACCCCATCCCCAAAGCTTCCAACTCAGTATGACTTGGGTAGCTTCTTTTTTTTTTTTTTTAAACAGATTTTTAAAATCTTTTTTATTTTTTTTTAATGTTTATTATTTATTTATTTTTGAGAGAGTGAGAGCTGGAGAGGGTTAGAGAGAGAGGGAAACACAGAATCTGAAACAGGTTCCAGGCTCTGAACCATCAGCACAGAGCCCGATACAGGCTTCAAACTCACAAACTGTGAGATCATGACTTGAGCCGAAGTCAGATGCCCAACCGACTGAGCCACCCAGGTGCCCCTAACTTGGGTAGATTCTAAAATTTTGTATTCCTAACAAGTTTCCATGAGATACTGATGTTGCTGCTCCTGGGACCAAACTTTGTGAATTACTGTTCTAAAGACCATCCCTCTTACTGATGTTGTTTTGTTTTTTTGTTTTTTATTTTATATTTCAAAGAGAGACAGAGCATGAGCAGGGGAGGGGCAGAGACAAAGGCAGAATTCTGAAGCTGGCTCCAGGCTCCGAGCTGTCAGTACAGAGCCTAACGTGGGGCTCAAACCCACAAGTAGTGTGAGATCATGACCTGTGCCGAAGTCAGATGCTCAACCTACTGAGCCACCCAGGCATCTCTTGATGTTCCTTTTCTTTTTTTTTTTTTTTTTTTTTTTTTTGTTTTTGCTTTTGTTTTGCTTAATTTATTTTCTTGAGAGACAGACAGTGCAAGCATGGGTGGAGCAGAGAGAGGGAGAGACAGAATCTGAAGCAGACTCCAGGCTCTGAACTGTCAGCACAGATCCCAACGCAGGGCTCGAACTCACAAACCATGAGATCACGACCTGAGCTAAAGTTGGACACTTAACCAACTGAGCCACCCAGGCACCCCTTGATGTTCTCAATGATAACCCACATCATTGAGAAAAATATAAATAAATTAGTTGGGAAGGCATGGAGATAAATCATAGGTTTTATAAAATATTCTTTTTGATATATTTAATTTTGTTGAAGAAAGAAGCTTTGAAATCAAGATTCATTACATATAGGAACACCTGGGTGGCTCAATCGGTTAAGCACCCAACTTCAATTCAAGTTATGATCTCATGGTTCGTGGGTTCGAGCCCCGTGTCAAGGCTCTGTGCTGACAGCTGGAGCCTGGAGCCTGCTTCAAATTCTGTGTCTCCCTCTCTGCCCTCCCTTGCTCATGCTCCATCTCTCTTTCTGTCTCTCTCTCTCTCTCTCTCTCTCTCAAAAATAAACATTAAAAAATATTTTAAAAATTCACTACATATATAGAACACTACATTTTTCAATATGGTATAAATGAGGTATTACTGTTATTTCCAATGATGACAAGTATGGTGGAGAATATAATTTATATTTGCTGAAAATCTAGACTCCTAGAATCTTAGAATCACAAGTGACCCAAAAGACTTCAACAAAAATTCCCTCTTCTATAAAGGCAGTGAGAAAAGTGGACACAATTGTCAGAATAAAGTCGTTCAGAACTCTGGAAATTAACCAAAGGCTTGCAGCAATTCAGGAAGTGTTTATTCAAAATAAAAGAAGCAGAGGACTGAACCTTCATAAGAGTGAGCTTAGGGGGTTTTAACTTACCTAAGTCCCATCGCCTGTTCTCCAGCATCACAGTAACCTTGAAAAATAGTCCACATTTACAGTGAAAACCAGTGCGTCACAGCCACTAGAGAGCAGAATGGAGGTAGAACTTTCAGAGCCTCTTTCCCAGAGAGTTGTCATAATTTGACCTGTTTGGTGGTTCTTTAAAACCCCTTTGGAAGGCTCTCTGTATTAACCTGATTCAAAAGCCTTTTTCTCTGGGTTAGTTGTCAAAACAATTATAGGCACATTATGGCTGCCTGAGACATTGGATAATAGTTGAGGCAATCAGTAAGTTAATCAAAAGCTTAAAAGGAAAAAGTGGGGAATGAGCTCTCCATTAGGGCCTTTGAAAAACTATGACATATTCCTTGGAACCTAGGAAGACACATGTAGGTCCTGGACTGTGTACATACTCAGGAAAGGTCCTAAACTCACACCTCTGGCTGACTGTGATGCTCTAGGCAGACAGGAAGTGATAGTTAAGTCAGAGTTATCAGTTGCCTAGCTGCATGTTGAAAACATCACACAGCATACACACAGAGCCCTTCAGCAAAGAGGCCAGGCATTTAACGAAATCTCTTTCCAGTCATTAACTGACCACTAAGCTAACAAGGCAGAGACTTCATTGGCACACACATCACAAAATACAAACTTCATAGAATTCAGAAGTCACCAAAAATGACTATAATCAGCAACAATAACAAGCCCTGGGCAGAAAGACATATCTGATTTCCACAGTTGCACATTGTATTATTTTAAATGTCTAGTTTTCCACAAAAAACCATGAGACATGCAGAAAAACAAGAAAATAAGGCCTGTACACAGGAAAAAAGCAGTCAATAGAAACTGCCCCTAAGGGAGCCCAACATTGGACTTACTAAACCAAGACTTCAAATCAGATATTTTAAATATGTTCAAAGAACTAAAGAATGAAAGGGAAAAATAAACGAACAATATCTCAACAAGAAGAGAATTCAATAAAGAGATTTCTATTAGAAAAAAGAACCGAGTCGCCTGGGTGGCTCAATTGGTTAAGCCTCCGACTTTGGCTCAAGTCATGATCTCACAGTTGCATGAGTTGGAGCACCGCATCAGTCTCTATGCTGACAAACTCAAAGCCTGGAGTCTGCTTTGGATTCTGTGTCTCTGTCTCTCTGCCCCTCCCCCACTCATGCTCTGTCTCTCTCAAAAATAAACATCAAAAAAACTTTAATAAATAGATAAAAGAAAAAAGAACCAAATAGAAATTCTGCAGGTAAGAAATACAGTAACTAAAATTCAAAAATACTCTAGACAAACTCAACAGATATGAGCTAGCAGAAGAAAAAGCAAACTTGAAGATATGTCTAGTGATATTATCCACACTGAAGAACAGAAAGAAAAAAGAATGAAGAAAAATTAACAGAGCCTCTGTGGGATATCATCAAATGTACAACATATACATAATGTATATTTATATGTAGTCGCAGAATGACAAGAAAGATAGGAAGGGGCAGAAAGAATATTGAGTAAATAATGACTGAAAACCTTAAAATGTGGTGAGAAACATTGTACACATCCGAGAAGCTTAATGAACTACAAGTAGAATAAACGTGAAGAGATCCAAACCATGCACATATCATAATCAAACTATCAAAAGACAAAGATTGAACCTTGAAAGTAGAGAAAAATGATTCATTACATACAGGAGATCTTCAATAAGATTAGCATCTAATATTTTATCAAACACAGTGTAAGCCAGAAAGCAATAGGATGACCTATTCAAAGTTCTGAAAGAAAAATGGTATTAACCAAGGATTCTATATCCAGGAGCAAAATTTTCCTTCAGAAGCAAAGAACAAATCAAGACATTTCCAAGTAAGCAAAAGCTGAGGAAGTTCATCTCTAGTAGATCTGTTCTATAAGAAATACTAAAGGGAATCCTTCAGACTAAAATGAAAGGACACTGGAGAGTAACCTAAATCCATATGAAGAAATAAAGACTGTTATTAAACAGAACTACATAGGTAAATACAAAACAGAAACATGTAAGTGTATTTTTTTATTTGTAGCTCTTTTTTTTTTTACTATCTGATTTAAAAGACAGCCGAATAAAGCAATAACTTTAATCTGTGTTGATGGGTGCACACTTTATAAAGATGTAATTTATCACAAGGCAGGGTATAGGAGCAGAGCTTTTATATGCCATTGAAATTAAGTTGGTATTTAATCTAAAGTAGATCATTAGGTTAATTATAATCCAGAGAAACCACTAGGCTAATAACTGAAAATATATATAATAAACAAGGGAATTAAAACGGTACAATAGAAAGTATCTGTTTAACAAAAGAAGGTAGAAATGGAGGAATAGAGGAACAAAAAATATATCAGGCATGAAGAATACAGCAAACTAGACGACAAATCTTTTTCAACTACATTAAATGTAAATGAATTAAACACTCCAGTTAAAAGATATTGACAGGGTAGATTAAACAACGGGATCCAACTATATGCTGTCTGTAACAGACACACTTTAGATTCAAAGACAGTGGTTTATTTTTAACAAAGATTAAAAAGTTGGAAAAGATACACTATGCAAGCAGTAACCAAGAAACACTGAAGAGTGGCTATACTAATATCAGACAAAGAAAAGATAAAAATTGTTAGTGAAGACAAAGTATATTTTATAATGTATGTAAGTGTTGATAAATTTCTAGAAAGACATAAACTATTGAAACTGACTCAAAAAGAAATAGAAAATCTGTATAGACCTGTAACAATTAAGACTGAATTGATAATCAAAATGTTTCACAAAGGTAAAAGCCCAGGACCAGATGGTTTTCACTGGTATGGTCTACCAAACATTTAAAGAAGAATTAACACCAGTCATTCACAAACTTCCCAAAAAAGGAATAGGCATGAAGAGCACTTCCCAACCCGTTCTATGAAGCCATGCATTGTTCTTTTATCAAACCAACAAAGACCTCATAGGAAGAAAAAACAAGAAACCAATATTCCTTATGTATATAGATGAAAAAATCCTTAACAGAATTGCAAACTGGATCCAGCAGGATAAAAAAAGATTATACACCAGCATAAAAAGGGAACTTTACACCATAATCAAGTGTAATTTATGGGATTAAGGAATGAATAGTTGGTTCAACATAAGAAAACCAATCAAACTAAGACACTATATTAATAAAGGACATAAATGATACAGTCATCTCAATAGTCACAGAAAACACTTCTCAAAAACCAACACCTTTACATCATAAAAACACTAAACAAATTAGGAATAGAACTTTCTCAACCTGCTAAAGGGTCTCTATGAAGAACCAATAGCTTACATCATACTAAATGCTAAAAAATGAAAGCTTTCCCTCTAAGATCACAAGACAAGCGTGTCCACTTCTGCTGCTCATTTTCAGTGCTGTACTGGAGTTTCTAGACAGGGCGGTTACAAGGAAAAAAAAAAAAGAGTCTTCCAGATTTAAAGGAAAACTATCTCTATTTGCAGATGCCATGATCTCTTATATATAGACAGTCTTAGAAAATCCAGCCACAACAAAAAAGCTACTAGAACTAATAAACAAGTTCAGCAATTTTGCAGGAGAGCAAATCACCGTACAAGAGACAGCTATGTTTCTGTTTACCAACCAGCATTAAACAACCTGAAAGTGGAACTAAGAAAACAATTTCACACATGACAATATTTAAAAGAGTAAAATACTGAGGAATAAAATTAACAATGTAGATAAAATGTAGAATGTAGAATAATACAATAGAGTATTATTCAGCCATAATAAGTAATGGAGCACTGATACATGCTACAAGGATGAACCATGAAAACATGCTAAGTGAAAGAAGCTGACACAATGGCTACATATCATAGTATCAGTATCCCATTTATTTAAAATGTAGAAAACAGACATATCCATGGAGTCAGAAAGTAGGTTAGTAGTTGCCAGGAGCTGAGGGAAGAGGAGAATGGCTTATAATGGGTAGTGCGTTTCTTTTTGAGGTAATGAAAATGTTTGGAATTAGATCATGGTGATAATTGCACATCCTTTTGAATGTTCTGAGAACCACTCAATTGTACACGTTGAAAGTGTGAATTTTATGTAAATTATATGTATAAAAAAGTGACTTAAGGCTATTTACATAAATATGTCTCTCAGTGCAAGGATTTCTTTTAAAATATCCTTGATACTGTATTTTCTGTTAAAATGTTCAGTAGATTTTGGACAGTTTTTAATTTGTAGTCTTGTTAACAAATTCTCTTTTGAATCTGTATAAGTTGTCTTCAGATCTCTTCTGTAACAGAAAGATTTGCTGCTCAGGAATAATTCATTAAGAATTACCTTTTCTACAACTATCTATGAAAATTTCTCTTCCTTTAAATTTCTTCCCTAGTTTATTCTTTAGGGAATTAGGAATTAGTTATACTTTATGCTCAGACTAGGTCTATTTAGGGGTGCCTGATTGGCTCAGTCAGTTAAGTGCCAGACTCTTGATTTCGGCTCATGTTGTGATCTCACTGTTCATGAGATCAAGCCCCACATCAGGCTCTGGGCTGACAGTGTGGAGACTGCTTGGTCCCTCTCTCTCTGCCACTCCCCTGTTTGTGCTCTCTCTCTCTCAAAAAAACATTTTTTTAAAAAAAAGCAGAACTACTTATATATTGTAGACTTTTTAATAGTCTTTAGCTAGAGATAATCTCTAATAAAACCACATTATGTTACATTTTTTTAGATTCAGATTTTTTTGGATCTTGATTTTCATTCAAGAACTACTAGGTATTTTCCCAAAGAATACAAAAATACTAATTCAAAGGAATATATGCATCCCAGTGTTTATAGCAGCATTATCTACAGTAGCCAAATATGGAAACAGTCCAAATGTCCATCAACTGATGAATGGATAAAGAAGATGTAGTGTGTGTATACACACACACACACACACACACACACGAGAATATCACTCAGCCATAAAAAAAGAATGAAATCTTGCCACTGCAACAACATAGCTCTATATGGAGCTGGAGAGTATTATGCTAAATGAAATAAGTCTGAGAAAGAAAAATATCATTTGTCTCATTTGTGGAATTTAAGAAACAAAACAAATGAACTAAGGGAAAGAGAGAGGCAAACCATGAAACAGTAACTATGGAGAACTCTCTGGTTACCAAGAGGGGAGGTGGCTGGGGGAATGGGTTAAATAGGTGATGGGGATTAAGGAGTGCCCTTGTAATGAGCACCAGGTGTTGTATGTAAGTGTTGAATCACTAAATTGTACAACTAAAACTAATATTACACTGTATACTAAGTGGAATTTAAATTACAACTTAAAAAAAAAAAGTGGGTAGCTCAGTTGGTTGTCTGTCCAACTCTTGATTTCAGCTTGGGTCATGATCCCAGGGTCGTGGGATCGAACCCTGTGTCAGGCTCTGCACTGAGCATGGAACCTGATTAAGATTCTCCCTCTGCCCCTCTCCCCCACTCAAATGCTCACTCACTCCCTCTCTCTCTCTCAAAATAAAAAATAAAAATATATGTGTTTGTTTTAACTTAGCTGCATAATGACATCCTTTATACATAATATTAAATATCAGGTCTTTACATGGTTAAAATGTTTTTTTATATAAATTTTATAATCCTAAGAATTTCTGGGCTTATAGTCATTTTTTCCAAAATTGGTATGTGAGCTTTAACAGGTTTGAGATTTGATGTCAACAAAACAGGCTTTCATATAAAAATTGCATGACAGTTCTTCTTCCTTTCCAGAAATATTTGATCAAGGTTTCAAGCATTACTATAGTCTATTTATTGCTGGTTCTTGGCGGGGTGGGGAGACAACTTAAGTATTTAAAGCTATTGTCATGTAAATATAATGCTTCCCTGAATGTCCATTTAATTTTTGCTAATAGTGGGAAAGGTATAGGCTCTTAAGATAGTGTGCTTGCAGCATATACTAGGTTATCAGCAGCCTTTCAGAAATAAGAATTAAGTTGCTTATTCTGGAGTGGAATTGATCACCCCAGTAATTATTTTGGCCAGGGAAGGGCCCTGCATACAAAACATTGTTCAAACAAATGCCTTGTTCATTTGATAACGTTTTCTCTCTTTAAATGTCAGCCCTTGAAATCTGAGCAATTTTATCACTTTTAAACAATTGCCTTTCTGTTACTCCAAAAGAACAGAGGCTTAGTTTGGGGAAGGAAGGAAGAAAATTGGAACTGAAATGAGTAATAGGAGTAAAAATATGGCAGGAGTTGAAAAGATGCTATATACAAAATGAACGTCCCTCTCATTGCTTGAGTTACTAAATGAACTATACAAAATAATGACACTTGTTGATATTTCAGGTTATCAAATTAAGCTATGTTTCCCAAAGGATTGGTGAACAACTTCCCAGAAAACTTGGGGAAAATTTTGGTTTTGCTCACTTGACGTTAAGCAGAGTATTTTTAGTGAGTAAAATTGTTTTCATTGATAGTAACATTCTGTTGAAATATATGATGTATTTTAGTAACTCGGAACAAGAAAATACTTTAATGATAAAGTAATTGCAAATTATTTTTTTTAACTGTGCCTACTCAAAGAACAGGCTATTGTGGTTTCTAATCAGTATGCATAATTTCTTTCAAATTTAAAATTCAATTTGATTTACAGGTAAACAGTGTTGACCTCAGAACTGCCAGCCATGAGCAGGCAGCAGCCGCTTTGAAAAATGCTGGCCAAGCTGTCACGATTGTTGCACAATATCGGCCTGAAGGTAGTAAAATTCTTGCTGTCTGTGTTTATTGTTTATTTCAGTTTTTAGAATTCTTCCTCTTACTGTTTAACTTTCCAAGCTTAACTTTTTTATGTTTTGGTCTCTTTTATTAATCTAGTGTTTGTTTAGTCTGAACCAAATTTACTATCCAGGTCAAAGTGTTTTCAATAGGATGTAGTAGTTTTATCTTCCAATTCCTTTGAGTATTTCATCATTATTTGGATTAATTGCCATGTGTTTATTATTTTTTTTAATCTGTCCTCAAACCAAATACATACCTTTACTAACTCAGGGATCCCAAAGGATCGTAAAAACTATATGCAATGATAGTAGCATTGCCAAAGAAAATTGGTCATCCCAATTTTTTCTGACTTTTGAAATTATATTTGTTAATATCAAGATTTAAGATACATTTTTTAATAGCCTTTATTGGTGTTTAAAATAAATGGAAAAAATACAAGTTTGAAATGTAATGTGTTTCTAGATAGTGAAGTATCATGGACGTGACCTGACTGAGTTCCTAGGGGAAGAAGGTGGTAATGGAAAATTTGAGGTCATGCCATATTTAAACGTGTAAGACTCTAGTGTACATCAGCATAACCACTTCTCCAGTAAAACCTCAGTGGAATTTAAAAAGCTTAAGTACCCTGAAGGATATATAGCATACTGGTTAATGTTCATAAACAACAAGGTAAAGAAGGAAACAATGATGGAATTTATTTTTGTAACAAAACCTAATTTATTTATTTTATTTTATTTTTTTACTTGGTCAAAGTAGCATGTAGAGCTTTCCTTGCTATTTCATAGTACGTCCAGTTGTAAATCTTGGCATTTTAGGTCCAGTAAATGAACAGAGGTAAATTCATTTACATAATGGATAAACTCCAAATAAATTCACATTAACCAAACAGACTAATATATGAAGTCAGAATGCCAGTGTTTTAATGTTTATTTATTTATTGAGAGAGAGAGAATGCTTGCAAATGGGGGAAGGATCAAAAGAGGAGGAGAGAGGGAATCCTAAGCAGCCTCCACACTGTCAGTGCAGAGCCCAATTCAGGGCCTGATTTCACAAACTGTGAGATCATGACCTGAGCTGATATCAAGAGTCTGATGCTCAACTAACTTAGCCACTCAGGTGCCCCGAATGCCAATTTATTAATTCAGTGAGAAACAAAACCACCAGTGGGATTACGCATGCTTTTATCTTCTGACCAGCACATTCTTGCCCTGTAGGTATACTATATATACCTATATAGGCCAAGTTATCAGTATTTACTAAGATACTGGTTTCTTAGTATTATAAAAAGTCTCTCACTTATATGTTCCTAAGGAATATAGACTATTTAGGTATAATTAAAGATAAGTCAATATCTGACCTCCCAAGAAAACGCACAAAAGCCAACAAGGAAAATAAAACATACACACACTTACACCCACACAACTCCACCTCACATTAAGCAAAACTAAGATGACTGATACAAGACCTAGACAACATAACATAGTCAAAGCCTTGCTTACTCAGCTTCAGATCTGCACAGAAGAGGAGAAGAGTAAAAACATGGAACGTTGAGAATTCTCAGTGGTGGCAGAACTTAGAATATGACCGAAAGTTGGTGAGGGCTTCTTTTTGTGGTATAAAAACATCATCTTTTATTTTTGACAAGCCTCATGGGAATTCAGGGAACATGCTAAAAAATAGAAGTCATCCTGGATGTGGTTTAGTTTAGGGAAGTAGTATTTGGATAAAGGAATCTGTCTTGATAGCCTCAGATAATGTGACAGTCTTTTGGTTTTAAAGGCCATGAAGGTAACCTGTGCTTCCATCCCCCCTGCACTCCCAAGCTTTCTGGTTCAGCCAAATAGCTTGTCCAGCAAATTCCAATTCATTCTGTAATAAGTAGGAAAAAAGTATGGCCTGGCATTCATACAAAGATATTGATAAGAAGAGATGGAAACAAACAGCAAACTTAGCAACAGATAAAAGTTTCTCTCTCTCTGTCTCTCTCTCTCTCTCTCTCTCTCTCTCTCACACACACACACACACACACACACACACACACACATATCATTGGCATAAATCAGCTGAAAACTTGATATTAATGTTTTTAACAATCCATGCATCCATTTCTTTGAAAGACCACTAAATACAGGTGTAAGAATTGTAAGGGAAAATGGCTTCACAACCCAAAGAGATTGATTTTGAGATAGCAGAACCCAGGAAAGAAGAAGAAAGCAAACAGTTTTTAAATTGAACCCAAAGACACAGTGCAGAAAATTCAATAGAAGACATAGAAAATATAATAGGAAAAATAAATAAAATGAAACAGAATTTTAAGAGATTAGAGAGAAAATATTAGCAATGGAAGACAGGCAAGTATATATACCTAACATATACAAATTAGACTTTCTTTAAAAATTTTTTTAGGGGCACCTGGGTGGCTCAGTCGGTTGGGTGTCCGACTTCAGCTCAGGTCATGATCTCGCAGCTTGTGAGTTCGGGCCCCGTGTCAGGGTCTGTGCTGACAGCTCAGAGCCTGGGAGCTGCTTTGGATTCTGTGTCTCCCTCTCTCTTTGCCCCTACCCTGCTCACACTCTTTCTCTCTCTCTCAAAAACAAATAATAAAACATTAAAAATTTTTTTTAATTTAAAAAAAAGTTTTTTAAAGAAGAGAATAAATGTTTGAAATTATACATTCAAGAAAACTTTACTGAATTAAAAAGAAGTGAATATTTCTGTTAAAAGGATACAACAAGATAGAAAATTGAATGCTTAAAAATTCAGACATATTCTAGTTAATGTTTATCAAGAATCTTCTGAGACCCAGGTAAAAATATTGAGTTATATTTAATGAGGAGTTAAAAATTGATAGAAGGAAGAACTGCTGTAATACTTGGTAAGCATAGACCAGAACAAGGATAGTTAACTCTACCATTTTTGTATTTAGCTGCTTTTAACTAAGTGTAATGTACATCTCTGTGCACTAGATTTACTTACCACTGATGGCAAGGTGGGAAAGGTGGGCTGCCATTTTCCTAGAATAGTTATTGAATGGGTCTCAAATTGCCCTTTGAGATTATCTTTTCTGGGCTTATACTGTGTTTCTCTTCTTTCTTGTTCTTTTTTGTGATTTCTGTACTTCTATATGAACCTTTCTGATTAATACTTTTTCTTTAGTTGTATTCAAATTTTAAACTGTTCTCTTGATGGAACCATTTTTTTATCAAGGAGAATTTGCATTCTACTTTGATTGTTCAAATAGCTATTATTTAGTAGCTATCTTCTCTGTTTCCAGATTACTTTTATATATGTATTTTTTTCCAAATGTTCCTGAGCACCAAACATATTATAGATCCTATTTGATATCACAAGCTGTATTTCTCCATAGTGTTTGCATCTGAGCATGTCTGAAACAATTATTTTACTGTTGAAGTAAATGACACCTCCATTGATTCTTAAGCCAGAAGCCTGAGTCATTCTTGACCACCCTCCCCTTTCTCAATCTCTGTATCACAGTCACTTCCCTAACCAAAGCCACCATCATCTCTTACCTAAACTATTCTAATAGCCTCTAACAAGAATACTTACTTCTTGCTTGATTTTCTCCAATCTGTTCTCTGTTCATCAAGCAAAATTATCTTTTTAAATACAAAGATTGCATTGTGTCCTTTCCCATTTAAAACATTTTTCATTAAACTCTGAATAAAATCTAAACCCTTTGATAGGACCTGTAAGGAAGGCCCTGTGTGATTGAGCACAGCACAACATATGTGATCACTGTATGCCCTCTACTCCTTCCTTTGCTCCTTATACTCTAACCATACCAGCCTTCTTTCAGACCCTTTGTTGCATCATATACTATCCTAATTCTCTGCTCATTCTGTTCTTGCTTATTCTTTTTCTTTACTCTTTGTGTGGCTAGCTCTTTCTCATGATTGCATATCTCCTAGCACTGTGATAGTTTTTTTCTTTATAACACTGAACACAGTTTATATGTTTATTTAGGTGCCTGTGTGTTTATTATTTATTTAAACCTTTCTCTAGAGCCTTATGAAATATGTAGCTATATTCCTACATACAGATGATGAAATAGGCTCAGATAACAAAGCTACTAATAGCTAGAATTCAGTCCCAGATCCTATTACCTTCAAAATCTAGATACTTTTCACTGGGAATATTTTAATGAGTGCCCAGTCTGGCAATGTTGATGTCTTTTACCATGGCTATGTTACCGTTGCCTAATAAAAACAAGGTAAGTACCAAAAAACACAGAAGACAGATTTTGCCTCAGGAATTCAAAAGGAAGTACGTTGCCTGGCATGAGAAAAGATACCATTGAGTAGGATTGGGGCTTAACTGGCAACCTAAAGAATGGATAGGATTTAGATGGGCAGAGAGAAGAAATGACATGGTAGGTTAAAAAAAAGAAGGAAAGAAAGAAAGAAAGAAGAGGGCAAAAAAAAAAAAAAAAAAACCCAAAAAACCGGAAGACCAAAAATAGGAGAGTTAAAATTTAAAATCATGTTTTGGGTATTTTGAAAACACCTGACCTCCTTGCTGTATTGCTACTTACCTTGTTTATAAGGCAATATATTTTGCTTTAATTATTTTTTTAACAAATGTATTTTTGTTATACAGCACTTTAAAAAAAAAACAAAACATATTCCACATCATCAGTGTGTAACTGCTTTGAGGGCCAAGGACATAAGTTGAAAGTTCAGATTTTGTTTCTCAATGAACTGGCCATTTTAAGAAGTATAGAAGGAATCACCTGACACTGATAATCAGTCATCTTTCTGCAGTTAGTATCTTCCTTTATTAATGATGAATCTTTTGGGATTCTCTGCTTCATTGATAATCTGACGTACATATATACATACAAACAGACAAAGAGCAAAGAGGTAAGCTTTTGGTAGGAGTAAGTTTTTATCTTTCAGGATCTATAGCTCTAATCAAACTTGGGCACTGGATGCTAGTTTTTGACTTTGTATTCAGAAATTACAAAATTTTAATAGTTCCTCATCCATATGGTTCAAGAACTTCCTATAGGTTGGGTAATAGAATATAATAGAAAAAATTGTGTGCTGGTTATGGTACTAACCATGTTACATTAACTTCTTTTATTCCCATAAAACCCTATAAAGTAGGCACTGTTATCTCCATTTGACATTACAGGTGAGTAAAGAAAGGCACAAAAAATTTAAGTAGTTTGCCAATTATACAGCTATTAAGTGGTTAAGATTTCTTCTAGCTCCCTTTTTAGAAGAGGAAAAACTTGCTAACCTTTCAGTGGCTGGGGCCTGTAACTTAAACTAGTAAAAGATAGACTCACAAGAGAAAAGGGTTTATATTATATGCATATGAGGAGCCAACAAAAGAAGTAGGACTCATTAATAACTTATATACCTAACTTCCTATGGGAAAAAGGGTGGAGAGAAAAACTTTCTATGGAAAAAATAAATAGGGTTCTTCTGGAAAGGCCAATGGGCTTTTAGGAAAAAGTTTGTGATAATGTTTGCTATATACATATGAATAGTCTTTCCATCTCAAAGCCATAATACTCCCCAGGAGAGGGGATTTATGATTGCCTTATTTCCTGAAAGTTGCTGCTTTTGGTCAGATAAGGGAAGCTCTGAGAAGGTTTCCCCCCTCCCCCCCCCCCCCCCGCATTTGTTGAATGTTGAATCTGCAGTGTCTTCAGTTTAAAATAATCTGAGGTTCCAAGTGGGCTCCACATCCTGAAAAGCCCTGATCTCAATAATTTTATCTCATTGTTCCTCAAGCACACTTTATCAACTTTCAGACCTTAAATTTATATTTTTGGTTCAAAAAATACTGATTATATTGCAAACTGCTGTACTATAAAGGAATGGAGATAAAAGAAAAAGAATTAAACCTAGATTAAACTTACTTTCTCTTTTCCATTGTTTGTCTTAAATTTGTGATTTTTTTCTTTACACAAGAAAAAAAATTCCTTGAAGTTTGTATTCTTATTCCGAAGTTGTTTGTTTGTTTTTTTTTAATGTTTATTACTTATTTTTGAGAGAGGGAGAGACAGAGTGCAAGTAGGGAGGAGCAGAGAGAGAGGGAGACACAGAATCCAAAGCAGGCTCCAGGCTCCGAGCTGTCAGCACAGAGCCCGATGTGGGGCTTGAACTCACAGACTGGGAGATCACAACCTGAGCCGAAGCCAGACGCTCAACCGACTGAGCCACCCAGGCGCCCCTCTTATTCCTAAATTTTAAGTGACTAAACTGAAATCTAGAAAAGTTGAAACATTTGGTCAGAGCCACCGAACTTGTCTGAGTTCCAGAGCTTTAATTTAAATCCCAGTTGCAGAGGTGGAGTTTAACCCCAGTCTCATTTTATTTCTTTTATTTCTTGTAACAACCAAGGAGAAGAGAGGTAGAGACTAAATGGAGAGATTGTATTGGACTAGTGGCATTTCTTTGCAGACAAGCATTTGTCATCTCTCATAGTGACTTTCTGTAGTAGGTTACTAATTAAGATTTGTTTTAGTCTCTTTCCTTGCTACATCTTTCTCCCCTTTCTTACTACTTAACCAACCTGCCTTCTTACTCAGAACATTTTCCTTTTTCTTCTCTAAACCAGTCATATCTGTTCTCTAAGATTTATTGCTCTCAGATGTTAAGTTCTACATTTAATTAACATATTTCATTAGAGTATAAATGAATTTTACTCTTCATAGTTAGGATTGTAGGTTTCAGAGAGATTGGGGGAGGTACAGTTTATCCCCAGTCTCTTCCCCTCCTTCCTTCCATCTTTTCAATTCTAGTGAGGCCAAAACAAGGATTAGAAGTTGAAAAGGGGAATAAAATGCAGAAAATCAGCTATTAAACATGTTCTCTCCTCTTACAAGAACACACATATTATTTGACTTATGGCCAGCAGTTCAGAGACTCCCTAAATATATTTCATGACAAGTTTGGAATTTCTGAAATGCTGAATGGAGAAAACTTTCTGTATAACATTTCAGCTCTCTCCCAGTGGTGCCTTTCCTGGAATGAGTTGTGATGTGATTTCTAGGAGAGGGATGTAAATGACTTAACTGAAAAAGAAATTAAACTCTCCCCTCAAAATAAAGTCTAAGAAAATATATATAGGATGGGTATATAGTGAAAATTGATAGATCTAAAAATATGAGTTGATTGGAACAGACAGGAAAAAGAGGAATCTTAGCTAGGTAAATGAAATGGGAGGTTTAAAGGAAAAGTAAACAAAGTATTGAAGTATGTTCTGAACTGACAGATGGTTAGGAGGAATTGTTTGTTAATAGTAAGTAAAGACCATAAATACGAAAATCTGAATAGAGTAAACATAGTAAATGAGGCACAAATTTAAGAAATTAACAATAATTGACTTAGTTCTCCAGTATCTTAAATGTTGACTATCTGAGACTTTAACTGCTTTATAGTAACTTAGTTACCTCTTGGGAAAGAGTATTCTCCTTTACCATAAAAAATAATGTGTTCTTTTTACCGAATTTTTTTAAATTTCTAAATGTGTAACATTTTAAATCACTAGGACTTCCATTGATTTGGCTGGCAAAATCACTGAAGACAACTAATAATGCTACATGAAATATAATGAATATTTTATTAAAGGCATCATAGAGCTGTTAAGGCAGTAAAGAATTATCAAAAAGTGAATGAAAACTAGGAACTCAGCTGAAGAAGCACAGACATTACTTTTGTATAAGAGCTGTGATGTAATGACTTACAAGAGCCAATTGTTGAATTTTCAGGAATTTTGCAAAGTAGTTGTTAAGCACAGCCATTATTAAACATAAAATTATGGGACTCCTGGCTGGCTCAGTCAGTGGAACATGGGACTCTTGATCTCAGGGTTGTAAGTTTGAGCCCCATGTTAGGTGTAGAGATTTTAAAAAATAAAATGTTTAAAATTAATAAATGAATAAATGTACAGGTAAGATATATTTAAAAGATTAAAATATTAAAAACAAGAGTAATAAATATCAAAAACTCAAAACTTCCTGATAATTTTCTAGGACAACCGCTAAAATAATATATTGATAGAGTAGTGGGACAAATAGAAAATTAAAAATAAGATAGCAGATTTAAAGTGAAATTGCCCAGAACAATCCCCCCTTACCAGAAAAAAAATTATGATAGCAAAACCAAAATTTAACAAAACTAGACCTTTAACAAAACTAGATGAAAAGGTATCCCATGAACCCCAAAATACAAGCAAGTATAAACAAGTTCTCAAGAACTATGAGACCCTGTAATACCAACATCTGTACAAGGGGAAGCCGCACAAGAAGCCCAAGGGCTAATGAATACTAACTAGAAAATACAGTGGCCAATATAAGAACAGCACCTGCAACTGTAAGGGTTTTTGCACAATCTGCATGTTAAGCGCAGGGGATCTGCAGTAAGGTATGAAGGAGATGGAACAGTCTGTGCCCTCTGACACAACTAACCAGTGTTAGCTCCATTTCAGTTCAAAGCCACAGAGCAAAGGAAAACTACTGAGAATAAAATCCAAATTGAGTAGGATAGGATAATAGGGCCAAAGGAAATAGAAGGTCCAGACAAGTAGGGGGAAAGTAAACCACCAGGAGATCTCACAGTGTAGGAGATCATGTCTTTGAACACTTGACAGAAACAACAAAAGAGGGAGCTCCAGAGCTGTGAAGATAGAAAAGCTATCCTGACCCAATAGTCTTATCTGAAGTTCAGGGAAACTAATTTGACATAAAAGTGAACAGGGGCACCTGGGTGGCTCAGTCAGTTAAGCATCCATCTTTGGTTCAGGTCATGATCTCACAGTCTGTGAATTCAAGCCCTGTGTCAGGCTCTGTGCTGACAGCTTGGAGCCTGGAGCCTGCTTCAGATTCTGTGTCTCCCTCTCTGTCTGCCCCTCTCCTGCTCATTTTCTCTCTCTATCTCTCTCAAAAAATAAGCATTAAAAAAATTTTTAATGAACAACAGAAAAGGATCACTGTGGAATCCAATAGAAATCTATTTGGAAAATGAAAATAAGGATAAGAATAACATCTCCACAATGAAAGTATGCCAGAAAAACATGCCTATGAAATAAATGAAAAGTGTACCTTCATATTTCAAAACAAGTTAAAGAAAAAATATGGAATGTAAGAAATAACATAAATGAATTGATAGAACTTAGAAAATTATTATAAATAAAGAAAAAATTTTTTTCAAAAGTTAAGTTTAACAAAGGAGCACGGTATTTCCTTAAAGCAAGTATGTAACAAAGAGGACTTTTTCAAAAACCAAAAATAAGAGCTCTTTACCTTCCATATCCTGATCAACTTAGTCCTAAGGTGGTTATCTGTATTGCAGGGCTAGGGAGGTTGGAGACAGTTATGGTGACCCATTAGGACTTAATTATGAAGAGAGGGCTTCCACATAAGGGAGTGTCCTGGTGTGAGGAATCAGAGTCTGAGCAGAATTAGGAGGGTAACACATGGTACTGGTGAGTCAAGAAAGTAGGTGGTAGTAGAGACAGAGGACTCCTTACATACAGAGAGATTGACCAAATGGATACATACATGCTAAGGTTAATGTTACCTATAATTTTCATTTTTAGAGTAGAAAGTAATAAATATGGAAAGGGAGAAAACTAAAATGTAAACCCTATAATATTAGGTTAGAATTGGAGAAATTGGTCTAAACATAAGGTTTTTAATTTATATAAACATAGTTATAAATGTGTATCTGTTTTACATATGGATATTAAATTTATATACAATTCTCTAGCTGTATCCACTGAGAGAGCCTGGGCCCAATAGCAGTGAGCACACCTAACACTTAGATCTTGGCCTCTAAATACTCTTCCCCACCAAAATTACCAAGGCTGTTTGGATTAATGGCTGTTTCCAGGTGTGGGGAAGGGAAAGTACTAGATTTTTCTGTAATATTCTGTGCTAGATGAAGGAAACGTGTCAAAAGGACAGAAAATCCAGTTTGAAAGGGTTCCCACTGGCTAAATTGAGAACAATTTGAGCATCAAATTGATGATGATAATACCAGCTTATACTGCACTGAATAAATTAGGAAATCATGAGTCAGGCTTGGCACTGAAAGCATGAAACCTACTTGGGAATCTCTCTCTGCCCCTCCCCCCACCGGGCACTCTGTCATCCACCCTCTTTCTCTCACAATAAATATTTAAAAAAAAAAAAAAAAAAAGAACATAACATCTTTTCCGTGATACTCCTGCAAGATTTACATAACTGGAACCTAATCATGTGGAAACATCAGACAAACCTAAATTGAGAGATGTTCTATAAAATAATTGACCTGTAATGTTCAGTAGTATCAACACTACAAAGTCGAGCGAAGAAAACTGAGAGACTGTTGTGACTGAAAGATACTAAAAAGATATGACAACTCATGATTTCAGTCTAGATCTTTGATCCCTTTGCTATAAAGGGCATTACTGGGGAAACTCAAGTAGGGTGTGAGCATTCGATGGTAGTAATGTATTAATTTTACTTTGATTTTGATGGTTTTGTTGTTGTATAAGAAAATATATTTAGGGGTACCTGGGTGGCTCAGTCAGTTAAGTGTCTGACTCTTGATTTCGACTCAGGTCATGATCCCAGGGTCATGGGATTGAGCCCCACGTAGGACACACAATGCCCCACGTTGAGCATGGAGCCTGCTTAAGATTCTGCTCTCTCTCTGCCCCTCTCCTCCCTCACACTTTCTCTAGAATAAATATATATATGTGTGTGTGTATGTGTATTTATATATTTGTAGTTTATTTACTTATTTATTTATAGGAAATATTCAACGGTGGTGCGACATCAAGGTAGCAAGTTACTCTCAAATGGTTCAGGAAAAACAGTTGGGGATTGCTTCAATCTTTGGAAAATATGTTAATAAAAAAAGAAAAAGAATAAAAAAGGATTTGAGAATGACAGATAAAGTAGACAAAGAATATTCAGCATACATGTGGGAGTCTCATAGGAAAAAAACAAAACAATGCATATAGAACATATTAAAAATACATAAACAAAACTTTTCTAAAATTAAAAAACTCAAAATATATATCAAAAAGACATTCTGTTTACCTAAGATTATAACTAGCACTGAGAAATATTCTCACAAAATTATTGGACTTAAAATTATTAAGATTAAAAGAAAAATACACACAAACACACCCTCCCCACCCCCAGCAAGCCCCTCAGCCTCTCTGCTCTCCCTTGCCTGGCTCCATTCCCCTGTGACCCCTCCCACCCCCCACTCCCAGGACTGGTCTGGCCTGTTCCATCTATTCAGAAAGACATTGAAACTGAAAACAAATTGAGAACAAACCAAAAAGTTGTATGGCAGTTTTAACTATCACTCATTTTTTTTTAATGTTTGTTTATTTTTGAGAGAGCATGACAGGGGGACAGAGGATCCAAAGCCACCTCTGCACTGATAAAAGTAAGCCCGTTATGGGGATTGAACTCGTGAGTTGTGAGATCATGACCTGAGCTGAAGTTGGATGCTTAACCAACTGAGCCACCCAGGTGCCCCTCTATCACTCATTTTTAACTTCATAAGTAAATGATAACAAAAACCTCAAAAAATAAAAGAAAAAGGGGCACCTGGGTGGCTCAGTCAGTTAAATGCCTGACTCTTGATTTTGGCTCAGGTCATGATCCCATGGTTTGTGGATTTGAACCCTGCTTTGGACTCCCTGCTGACAGAGAAACCTGCATGGGATTCTCTCCCTCTCTGCCCCTTCCCTGCTCCTGCACACACACTCCCTCTTTCTCTCTCAAAATAAATTAACTTAGGGGTGCCTGGGTGGCTCAGTCAGTTAAGCATCCGACTTCAGCTCAGGTCATGATCTCAAGGTTCATGAATTCAAGCCCCGCATCAGGCTCTGTGCTGACAGCTCAGAGCCTGGAGCCTGCTTCGGATTCTGTGTCTCCTTCTGTCTCTGTTCCTCCCCTACTTGTACTCTCTTCCTCTCTCTCTCAAAAATAAACAAAGATTAAAAAAATTTTTTTTGATTAAAAAAAAATTAGAAAAGAAAAAGAAAAATTCACTTGAATTCCAGGCCAAAGGAAAAACATTGCTCTTTAAATGAAAGAAAATGAGGTAGTCATTAGAACTTCATTAGCAATGGTTTAAAGGAGACAGTGGAGTCAACATTTTCAAAGAATCAAGGAAAGAAACTGAATCAAATAGACTTTCACATATAAAGGCTGCAGTCAAATGTATCAACAACAGATTGGTATTCTGATGATACTGTTCATATAAACACTCTGAGAAGAGAGAACAAAGTTCAGACACTCAAAATGATGGGAGAGATACTGACATAAAGACTGATGCTAGCAATTAATTGCAATTAGTTACGATAGTTGTAAGGGGAGAGTGTATAATATGAAAAGACTGTATGCTCTGACAATTTGGATAAAGTATAATTATTAGAAAATGGGGAGTTTGAAGATGCTATGAAAATAGAATAAGCTTTGTGATTGCTTTAAAGTTTTTAACTGTACATAAAAGGATAATATTTCAGTTTGGCTCTGAAGTGATTGCTCATGGTGGAGGGGGCAAAAGCCAAACAAAAGGTTATCATTAGAACAAAAGAATAAACTGTACTAATTTTATATTTATATATTTATTTTTGAAAGTATATAAAACTTATTCTTTGTTTTAGGAATTTCATATGTATTTTTAAATTTAGGAAGGCTTGTCCTTGGTGTGTGGGTGTGTATGACCAAATAAAATAGACTGCACAGAGGAAGTGTGTTCCCGTTACTGTTGCTTCATAACTACTCCAAAGCTTAGTGGATTGAAACAATAACCATTTTATGGATTCTGTAGATTAGGAATTCAGGCAGGATTTTGTCTGGATGGTCTTTGTAGCATAGACTAAGGTCACTTAATGGGATTCAGCTGGTCGGTGAAGGTCCACAATAGCTTTACTCCCCTTGTCTTGTGCCTTGGTGATAACTGGCTGGAAGTTAGGGCTCAGAACACCATCACGTGACCTCTGCAGCATGGTTCTTTGAGGGTTGTCAGACTTCTTACATGGTATCTGACTTACCCCAGACAAGCATCCCTAAAGAAACAGGGAAAAGTTTTGTGGCCTCTTCTAATTTAACTTTGAAAGTCACATAGAATCATTTCTACCATATTTGCTTGCTTGTGAGTTATAAGACCATATTTGCTTGCTTGTGAGTTATAAGACCAGCCCAAATTCAAGGAGAGAGTGATTAGAGTCTGCCCAATTAATGGGGGAATGGCAAGGTCACAGTACAAGAACATGTGGGATACAGGCATGTATCTTTGGAAAATATACCCTGACACAATTATTCGCACAGAAGCCTTGCCTACATATAAATAAGGTATAGTATGAATAGAATGGAGATCAAACAACTTCAGTCATATCAAACGTTACCTTAGTTCAAAGAAAACAATTTTCAGATTTGCTGATAAGGCAGAATGTAACTCTTTCCAGTATTTTGTTGTAACAAAGAGATGAAGGTTAAAAGCAAAAGAACTATATAGCTATTAAAAAAGAATGAGGGACATCTGTCATGCTACTATACAGTGTTGTTGCTGTATCTTTTTAAAAGATAAATAAAATAATTGGGCGCCTGGGTGATCAGTCATTAAGTGTCTGACTTCGGCTCAGGTGAGCTCGAGCCCTGCTTTTCTCTCTCTCTCTCTCTCTCTCTCAAAAATAAACAAATAAAATTAATTTATAAAAGTGGGCAATACATATATGTGTGTGAATATATATACATAATGTGTACATAATTATGTATTATATATATTCAAATACTCTAGAATAAGTATATGTAAATGTGTTTACATATATATGTGTATCTGCTTCTATTAAAAATGGAGGAATAAGCCTTTCTGTAAATGTTTATATATAATGTTTATATATAAATGTTTATTATATTTATATTTGTGATTTATATATAATGACCGTATATATAAATGTTTAATATAATTTAGGGTAGAAGAGAGGACTAGAACCTAGACTTCTTTTTTAATATCCTTGTTTTACAGATATGACCTTGAAACTATTTTACCTACCTATTTAAAAAAATGAAACTCTTAAAAGCCACCCCTAAATGTCAAAATTGACAATAAAAAAGAACAAATGAATTTAAGTGTATAAGAAATGAGCCAACTGGATAGTTGGCAACATTAACACCTAAGGAGGAACTACTCCAAGTAATTTTAAAACAGCAATTAAACTATATATATATATATATATATATATATATATATATATATATTCATCCCTACTAGACCATGCTTTAAGGTTAAAAGGAAGTAGGGAAAGTAGTTAACTGTTTTCAAAAACGATGTCGTGGTCTTAGTTGTTGGTGTCGTTATTTCAAGGCTGTTGTAAATGTAATACTGGAAAAAATTAAAAAGTCCCCGTGTAATACTCTAATTCTGTTATTCCCAGTGTCGCGAGAACTAGGATTCGTCTTATGCAAGAAAGCACATATAGATAGAAGATAGAAGACGTTAATTACAAACTTAATGGTTTTAATTTTTAATTAGAAGAACCAGTATAGGGCTGCCTGATGGGCTCAAAGGAGCATGTGATTCTTGATCTTGGTATCATGAGTTTGAGCCTCACGTTGAATGTATAAATTACTTAAATAAATAAAACTTTTAACAATAAGAGGAACCAGTATTTGTACCTCCATCCATCAGTCTATCTCTATTTTCACTGTGCCTTTGCAAATAAAAGTTTGCCATGAGTTGTTTTTGTTTTTCTTTCTTTTTTTCTTTAGAGTGAGAAAGGGAGAGGGACAGGGAGAGAGAGAGAGAATCTTAAGCAGGCTCCATGCTCAGCATGGATCCCACACAGGACTCAGTCCCACAGGGCTCTGGGGTCATGACCTGAGCCAAAATTAAGAGTTGGACACTTGGGGCGCCTGGGTGGCGCAGTCGGTTAAGCGTCCGACTTCAGCCAGGTCACGATCTCGCGGTCCGTGAGTTCGAGCCCCGCGTCGGGCTCTGGGCTGATGGCTCAGAGCCTGGAGCCTGTTTCCGATTCTGTGTCTCCCTCTCTCTCTGCCCCTCCCCCGTTCATGCTCTGTCTCTCTCTGTCCCAAAAATAAATAAATGTTGAAAAAAAAATTAAAAAAAAAAAAAAAAAGAGTTGGACACTTAACCAACTGAGTCACCCAGGCGCCTCAATGCCATGAACTGTTAATTGTTGAATTGTACTGGACACATTATTACTGTCTACTAACATTTGTATTTTAAATTTTCTGTTATATTTTTTTTTAACATTTATTTATTTTTGAGACAGAGAGAGACAGAGCATGAATGGGGGAGGGTCAGAGAGAGGGAGACACAGAATCTGAAACAGGCTCCAGGCTCTGAGCTGTCAGCACAGAGCCCGACGTGGAGCGAACCCACAGACTGGGAGATCATGACCTGAGCCAAAGCCGGCTGCTTAACCGACTGAGCCACCCAGGCACCCCTCTGTCATATTTTTACAGGATAGTAAAAGGGGCGCCTGGGTGGCTAAGTCGGTTGAGCATCCGACCTCGGCTCAGGTCATGGTCTCACGGTTCGTGAGTTCAAGCCCCACATTGGGCTCTGTGCTGTCAATGCGGAGTCCACTTCATATCCTCTGTCCTCCTAGCTCTCTGCCCCTCCCCCACTTGTGCTCTCTCTTTCTCTCTCTCTCAAAAATAAATATTTAAAAAAAGAACACTTTATTACTTACTAGTTTGAACTATTAAATGTTTTTGAGTTTTTTGATGAACTGTTGCTTCAATTAATCTTAGTATCCATAAAACAAACATGGTGTCTATGGTAAAAAGAATAACTCCACAATAATCATGTTTGCTCTTCCTCTGTCTTCTTAAACTATACAAACTCCCAAGCAAGATATTTGCTCTTGCTTTAAGACCGTTTGTATTTGTAAGAAAATCTGAGGAGATCTACCCTAATTTCTATAAAATAGTTTGTTATAGAGAAAAAGGTATAAAGGTGTGTAAATGTGTAATGCAGTGTATTTGAAAAAGTGCTTATGGTTTTATTAATAGATTTAGTAGTTTTTACTATATGATATAGTTTAAAATAATTCATCGTCAAAATCACACTTGCTTTATATAAAAATGATCTTAAAATGTTTATTCAAATTGTTTTGTATCTTATTTTGGTATTTTGAGAATTTACAAATCATAAAATGAGTTGAAGTAAATTTAATGTACAGTTTTTAAGGCATATTTTTCCTGTATTGTTGACTTTTGCCATATTATTGACTGTACACAAGTTCTGTGTTTAAGCACATAAAAGTAACTGATTTCCTCAAGGGGAAAAATCAGTAAACAAAGTATCTAGTATAAATCATTATAGGATTCTTTTTTTAAGTACAAAAATCAGAATAAATTCTGAATTTTAATCTTTAGAATTTACAGTTAGACAGTAATGTGAGGTTGATACCACTATTTGATGCATGAAAGTTGTCTTTTAATTGATTAAATGTAATATGAACTTTAAAATAGCATATGAGAAAATTCTAATTCAGCCAGTTCTAATTTATGGTACATTTGGAAAATTGTTGGTTTTTTGAAATTTGCATTTTGTCCAAAAATCTTACACAGATTACTCTTTCAAGGTTCTAACCTCATATAATTATTATAAGCCAGCTAATGTATTTAATACTTTATATTCAAGTAACTTATTTTTTTAGAGTGTAAAGTATAAATTTATTTTTTTCCCCATCAGAATACAGTCGTTTTGAAGCCAAAATACATGACTTACGGGAGCAGATGATGAATAGTAGCATTAGTTCAGGATCAGGTTCTCTTCGAACTAGCCAGAAGCGATCCCTCTATGTCAGGTAAATTTTTTTACTTCTAATTATGGCAGTCCTTATTTATGCATGCATGCAGAGTCCTTCACATTTTTTACTATGACTTAGTTTTACTGTAGAAGAATAGATTGCAAAGAATATATTGCCACCTGTCTGGCTCAGTTGGTGGAGCATATGACTCCTGATCTCAGGATTATGAGTTCAATCCCCATGTTGGGTATAGAAATTACTTAAAAATAAAATATAAAAAAAAAGAAAAAAGAAAAAATCTATTGTAAACCAAAGAAATGTTATTTTAGGATTGATTTCTTGACTGTCTTTCAAGAATTGGAATGTTACTATAATTGTATTAAAGTTGTACAACCTCTTGAATAATAATGGCATGATAAAGACAAAATAAATGTGGGAGAAAAAAATTTTTAAGTTATTTTCCTGAGTGACTGTATTATAGCTTGGTATGTCACATCATCCAACACTTACTTATATTCTTTATAATAAACTGTTCTCTAACATTTAACTACTACAGTAATGTCCATAATAGCAAAGGGAGCATATGTAAATAATAGCTTAAAATGTGAGTAGCCTCAGTAGAGAACACAGATTCAGGGAATTTCTACATGTATTTTTTGAATTTAAACTGTTCTTTTTTATTTCATTGGCTAATAAGACTTACACAGATGACCTATTTGTATTCTGTATACTCTTTTCAGCAGAGCCTTTACTCAGCACTTTATTGCACTGTTAGTTTAACTTTAGTTGATGACTACAGGTAATCTGTACCATTCTTCATTAATTTTGTTCATTTCTTCTGATCTTACTGAGGAACATTTCCTAGTATGTTTTATTTATTCTTCTGATGAGAGATGATGTATCTTACATAAAATAGACATGTATCCCATATGTGTTTGTGCATATGTATAAAAACATCTATGCAAACAAGCATGTATTCTATACTTGTTTACATATGATATGACTTACTGTCTCAAATGTTATTCTGTGATACATAACAAAAGGAAACTGTTCTCACTTTCTTCACTTGTTCTTTTCCTACCCCTTTCATTCCTCCTGCCCTACCAATGATCTGGGAATCCTTAGTCTATCAGATTTTTCTCTTCTTCCACTAATTATTGTAATATTTATTAAATTTTATTTAGATTTATTATTTATTATTTCTATACATTATTTATTAAATTTTATTTATTAAATTATTCTGTTCCAAAGTGTTTTATGTGATACTGATATCTACAGAAAAAGGAAAAACAGATTTGTTTATACTCTCCTTTTTTCATTTTCTTCTTCTTGCCTATATTTTCTAATTTTAATATAATTAGGTGTTGCCTTTAATAGTGATTTATTAAAAACTTACAAAGGCATATAAATCAAGACATTACATTTGTTTCAGGCACCTTTAATGAGTCATCTTTACTTTTTGTTATTTTTTAAAGAAGTACCTTATTTTTGCAAGTCATATACTATCAAAAAAATGTAATGGGGGCTTCCAGGTGGCTCCGTCAGTTAAATGTCCACCTTTGGCTCAGGTCATGATCTCGCGGTTCACACGTTTGAGCCCCAGGTTGGGCTCGGTACTAACAGCTCAGAGCCTGGAGCCTGGTTCAGATTCTGTGTCTTGCTCTCTCTCTCTGCCCCTCCTCGACTCGTGCTCTGTCTCTCTCCTCTGAAAAATAAATAAACGTTGTAAAAAATAATAATAAAAAATATCTGTCACCTCCAAAAATCCCTAATTTCATTCTCTGAAAACAGTCATCCTCCATTTTCTTAGCAAAGTCCCTTGTCTTTACCCCCAAATTTCTAAATAATGTGCATATACTGCTGTTTTCCAGTTTACCATTGTAGATAACTTTCTCTTTCATACCAAACTATTCTTCATCCTTTATCACTCAAACATAGTGTCATCACTGTTAATAAAATTAATAGCATTTAATCATGTGACTATTATAGTATCTGTCATTACTCAAGTAGTATATTATAACACCATCCTTCCTTTCTTCTTTTTTTTTTTTTTTTAATTTTTTTTTTCAACGTTTTTATTTATTTTTGGGACAGAGAGAGGCAGAGCATGAACGGGGGAGGGGCAGAGAGAGAGGGAGACACAGAACCAGAAACAGGCTCCAGGCTCTGAGCCATCAGCCCAGAGCCCGACGCGGGGCTCGAACCCACAGACCGCGAGATCGTGACCTGGCTGAAGTCGGACGCTTAACCGACTGCGCCACCCAGGCGCCCCCATCCTTCCTTTCTTCTGCAGCCCTTCATTTTTCCTAGGCATAATAATCATCTCATTTATATTTGCTTAATTGTTCATGTACTTATTACTAAGTATCTTTCTTTATCTTACAATAGACTCTAGAGTTTTTCACTTAAAGAAACATGTGGTTGTACATATGATCTTACACTTCAGATTTTTTCTATCTTTCTGTTCCAGTCTGGACTAGTTACTTTATAGACTTGCTGTGTAGATCTCATATGAGACTTGCCTTTGCCACTGTCCTATTCCTTTTATTTTTTTAAGTTTATTTATTTATTTTGAAAGAGAGAAAGCATGAGTGGAGGAGGGAGGGAGGAAGGGGCGGGGGGAGAGAGAGAGAGAGAGAGAGGGAATGAATATGAATCTCAAGTAGGCTCTCGCTGACAGCACAGAGCCCAGTACAGGGCTTGATCTCAGGAAACCATGAGATCATGGCCTGAGCCAGATCAGGAGTCAGATGCTTAACCAACTGAGCCACCAGGTGCCCCTGTCCTATGCCTTTTAGCACTCTGCTATGTCAGAGTCTGTTTTTTTCAGTGCCACATTTTCTTTCTCAATTTACTTTCCTTTAATAAAGCACATTCTCCAATAAATTCTTGAAAAAAGAGTATATGGGGGACATTTTTTGAGTGTTAGCATGTCTGAAAATGACTTTACTTTGCCTTCTCCTTCATAGAGTATTTGGGGTATGGAGGAAGGTATGATATCCTATTTTATTTTCTAAAAGCCTCTTCTTATTTGATCATTTTTTGTCGTCTTTTTATTTCATGGACCTAATATCTTCTCATTTTCTCTAATGTTCTGCTTCTTGAATTCTGTGCATTCTCTGTATTTCTTTTTTTTCTAGTTTGCCTCTTTTCTTGTTTTTCATGTGTGAGATGATCTTTAAATATTTAGTGATCCTTATTTTCTATTCTTATGAATGGAGAATGAAGCTAGCTGGATTTAACTATAAAATACTTGGCTTTGTTCGTTGCCCTTTCCCACCCGAGGTCATTGTTTGGGGTCATTAAATATCTCTAGAAAAGAATCCTTAATCTCTTGCCTGCAGTATAAACAAGGTTGCTAGAATTTCCATTTTCAGTGTGCAGATTACTTTTTATCTCTTTAGCCCAGCACCACGTTCCCCATCAAGTTCTAGAGTACAGAACTTACCAAATTCAGTTTCTTTAGAAACTAAACCTCTTGTCTTCTGGGTCTGGGAACAAGAGAAGGGATCTAGAGGTTCTAAGTGCTATATGAAGTGTTTTCACCAGTTCTTTTGTTTTCACTGCTGTAACTTACCTCTGCCTACCTGAATTCTGTACACTTCTACTTCCTGAGCATTTCTAGGATCTGGTGGAGTAAACCTTATTTCAGTAGCCCTCTCTTCAGACACCCCATTTAAGCTTCCTCCAATCTGCAATAATGAATAGGTCTACCTAAGATCCAGCAGTAGCACTATGAGGTATTTGCCTCAAGAATACAAAAATACTAATTCAGAGGGATAAATGTCCCCCCACCCATCTTTATAGCAGCCTTATCTGCAATAGCCAAATTAGGGAAACAGCCCAAGTGTCCATTGACTGCAGAATAGATAATGAAGTTGTGGTGTATACACATAGACACACACACACAATGGAATATTACTCAGCCATAAAAAATGAATGAAATCTTGCCTTTTGCAACAGCATGGATGGAGCTAGAAAGTATTAATCTAAGTGAAATAAGTCAGAAAAAGACAAATGCCATATGATTTCACTCATATGTGGAATTCACAAAATAAAACAAATGAACATAGTGGGGAGAAAAGAGGGAGAGAGACAAACCAAGAAACAGACTCTTAACTATATAGAACAAACTAATGGTTACCAGAAGGGAAGTGTGTGAGAAGATGGGTTAAATAGGTGATGAGGATTAAAGAGTGCACTTGTGATGAGCACCAGGTGATGTGTGGAAGTATTGAATGAGTATATTATACACCCA
Source organism: Lynx rufus (assembly GCF_022079265.1). Classification (NCBI taxonomy): domain Eukaryota; kingdom Metazoa; phylum Chordata; class Mammalia; order Carnivora; family Felidae; genus Lynx; species Lynx rufus. The sequence goes on from NW_025814867.1 coordinate 86,241,218, forward strand.
AAATTAATATTACATTGTTTATTAACTAACTGGAATTTAAATAAAATTTTTTTTAAAAAGAGAGATAGGTTTAAAAAATTGGGTAACACAGAAAGGAATATGATTTGTATCCTAATTTCCAGTTGCCAAATTAGAACTAAAGAATAAATAAATTGTATTATAAATGTAATTGCTGGGATTCTTTCCTTTACTTTTGAGAGAACTACTTTGGATGAGAATTTAAGTATTGTATACTAATAGAACACAGTATTTTTATCAAATTTTAAAAGATTCTTAACATTTTGCAATTACTATATTAATACAGTATTTTTTCCAAAATATTTAGCAGCTGTTAAAGGCCTGTATAGTTAGTTTTCATCATTGTTATTGACTCAGAAAATTCTGTTACTCTAGTTCTGTGAACAAATAGAAGGAATAATTAACTGACACAATAGTCACTCTGTTAATCTAGTCTTACACTCTGCAACTAATGAATCAAATCTTTCAGGGAGTTTGTTTTCCCAAGTATGTGTAGCCAAAATAAAGAGAAGAGTATCTCTTAATATTTACTTTTTGTTTATTAATTTAGAGCAACTCTCTAGGTTTGTCTTCATTTTAGAATTCAATATGAGTTGCCAGTGGATTACACTAAAAGCATTTTTTTTTTTAATTTCTCGTCCAATATTGAAAGAAATAAGGTGGTACCTAATTTTAGAAAACTGTTAGCATAAGTCACTTTTACTGTTTCTTTTTTTGTCTGTCCTTCCGTATGTAGTGCAAATTTGAGCTTGGCATTATTTTGCCCACCATGGTATCTTGTTTAATTATTTACCTGGATTATATACACTTTCAGAATCCTGTGTTCATTTAATATTGGAATGAACATCATGACAAATAATCATAGACTTTTTTTTCTTCTTAATCTAGAGCGCTTTTTGATTACGACAAGACTAAAGACAGTGGCCTTCCCAGTCAGGGCTTGAACTTCAAATTTGGAGATATCCTCCATGTTATTAATGCTTCTGATGATGAATGGTGGCAAGCCAGGCAGGTTACACCAGATGGAGAGAGTGATGAAGTTGGAGTAATTCCCAGTAAACGCAGGTAAATATAAGTCTGGTACAGTCTTACCACTTGAAAGTAGGGCAACATAAATAATTGTTGATTTTTAAAATTATTTTACCAAGATGGTGATGCTTGGTTTTCCATATTGTGTTTCACAATCATTTGATTTTGTTCACCTTATGTTGTAACCAGTGACGTAATTAAAGAATATGATGCCCCCAAAGGTTTTTAAATAACTTTGCCATGTATCTATACCATTGGAGGGAGAGAGATTTAAAAGCCTTTGTAGTTTTCTCATGTAGGTGGTGATGGAATCTTAAACTTTACATTTTTGATTATATGAATTGCCTCCTTTAGACTTAAAAAATGGAAGTGTAAATAAATGTGAAATGTTTAGAACTATCTTGTTACTTGCTTCACATCTTTTTTCTTAATTAATTTAGAAGTATTGGTACATTCACTGGTCTTTCCTCTTTGCTTTTAACCACTTATTATCATGATTGATACTTACTGTCTACTGGAAAAGTGGTCAAGTATAGACATAGATAGGATGATCCCAGTATAGACAATCCTCTCTAAGGTCTACGAAATGCTGCTGAATGCCCCTACTTTCGTGAGAAATGGTATTAAGATGTCAGTTCGTAATTCCCCCGAAATAGCTTTTTTGTGAGATCTGATTTGTACAAATCATTGCCTAAAAGCCTCTTTAAGTTTTAAGATAGCCAGCCAAAATTGGTAAAGAGACATTAGTGTTTAGTGTAGCTAGTTAATTCACTTCAGGTCAAGCTTATGATGGAATACACTTGTTCTGTTCTAATGAGTTGGATTTATACTTATTTTGTTAAGAGCCTCTGTAATTGATAAGTATGCCAAATCATGTACCTATTTATAAACCTCTACCTGTATATATTTGTATAACTGCTTGTAGAAGTTGAAGAGTAGGAATATTAAAATCTTACCTAGATTTGTATTTGTGGTTTGGGGATTTATGACTGTTCTATGCTAGATCCATATATTTAGCAAGCTCCAGCTATTTGGCTAGATCTTATAAAGAGGCAACTCCTCTTTTAGCAATGCAGCCCTCAGCATAACTTTTCTCCTAGAATAGAACATAGTCTGCTTTAAATTCAGAAATGCTTCCTCTGTGCCTTGTTGAGTCAGTAAAAATCTCACATCTTAAATATCAAAGTCAGAGTTCCTAAAAATTGTCTTATCCTTTGGTACCTCATATCTCTCATAGACTTTATGTGTGCCTGCAACTAATAAGAAAACACTGGCTTTGATGAAAAGAGATTCTTTTTATTTTGTACAAAAATTCCATAAAGTTGAATTTTGTGGGATTTTTTTTTGTTTTTTTATGTTTATTCATTTATTTATATAATTTTTCTTCCATAAGCTATAGTATGAAACCACAACTAATTATGCCGTTTTGTTCTTGAATGTATTCAAAACTTCTGTTTTCTTAAAACAGAACTATCCCTTTCTTAGACCTCTGTACTTCTAATAATAGCACAAGGAATTGTAGTTACTACAGTTCTTAGTTTTCTTTCAGGAATAGTATTTACAGTTAAGCACAATTTAAATCAATCAACTAGTGAACAAGATAATGATGCGAAAACAAAGCCATTTTGAGTTGTAAACGTTTACTCACTAAATGTTAGTTTTGCAGTGCCCTCAGTAAGTACCTAGGCAGAATTATAAATTAGTTAATCATCTCATGGACTCTCTAATCATGTCATGGACTGTTCTAGCACAATAAAAACAAGTTTCAAATCCTTGACTACTAAGGTTCTTCTGTATCCACGGTAAAACTGTATAGCTAGATAATGAAGGAAATACACAACCTGTTGTGGTAAGTTTTTCTGCTATATACTAACGTAATATCTATGTTGAAATTGAGGATTTATAAAAGCTTAATTTACAGGAAATTTTGCGAGGTTCATATTGGTATTACAATCTACATGAAACATTTGTTTTGATGTAGTTTTGTTGGCTTGCTTATTTTGAATACTTGGCACTTTAACAAGTTTCAGAATTCATAAGATCTAAAAGCTGTACAGGCTTCCTTATCTTAAGCTTGTTCCCTTGGCACCAATTTCACCTGTAGAGGGATAACTAAGGATAACTAAGATTACCAAGTCTTTGTATCTCCTTCCAAAGATACTTTAAAGTTTTTGAATACTGTAATTGGTTTCTTTCTATATTTACACAAGTGTATCACTGGAGCTAAATTTAATTTTTGTACTTCCCATTTTTTTATAAAAATGTCAGAGCTACAGAAAAATAAGTAACAAGAGGAAGAATAGTACAAGAAACAATAGTACAAGAAATCCACATATCCTTCACCTACTTTTACCAGTTGTTAACATTTTGCCTTATTTGTTCACTCTCTTACACTTAATTTTTGGCATATGTGTATGCCCCGTGCTAAGCTAATATTTAAACAATAACAAAAAAAACAAAATCTGGCAAATTGCTCAATTCAGAAGTGGTTCCTCATAATAATTTTAATATAATTATGGAATTGAGTACATTTATAAGTACACATGTACTGTATTTTGATACTTCACAAGTGGTTTTGTTTCATAATAAAATGAGCCCTGTATTTCATTTTAGAAATTATAATTAATTTTGAGATGCAAACCTAGATGACTTCTGAAGACTTTAGAATATAAAAATGCCCTATATTAAAGTATCAGTTTTAATGATTTCTAGTTAGGCCCTTAGATATTTCAGTATACTTTAAAAATAGCATTCTATACTTTGACAGAGTTGAGAAGAAAGAACGAGCCCGGTTAAAAACAGTGAAATTTAATTCTAAAACAAGAGGAGATAAAGGGGTGAGTATATGAAATTTCATATTTCTAGATATTAGTAATTGAGGATAGTAGGTTTTTTCTTAATTCTTGCTGGAAATACATTATTAAAATTAGAAGGATTTTGCTGTTAAGAGTTAACCATCAACAGGTGTTGCTATGGTGCTTTCGCATAGTAGATACTGAAGTAATTTAAGTATTACTGAAGTAATTTAATTTATTAAATTAAAGCAGTCATCTTACAGACATTTTTCAATTAAGTTATTTATTTTGAGAGAGAGAGAGCACGCATGAGAAGGGGGAGGGGCAGAGAGGGACAGAGAGAGAGAAAGAATCCCAGGCAGGCTCTGCACCATCAACACAGAGGCCAGTGCGGGCCTCAAACTCACGAACTGTGAGATCATGACCTGAGCCAAAATTAAGAGTGGGACTAAGTCATCCAGGGACCCCTCATTTCATATATTCTTAATATACTTTGGTGAGGTTATTTATACAAGTGAAATAAATTCAGCCTTCATTCAGATGTCCAGTTAGAAACTTGTATCATCAGTATTAATCATGCAGCTAATTTAATAATACATGTTCTGAGAAAATATGCCCCAAAATATTATTAACTAGGTCATAATGTAAGTTTACAGGTTTTTGTAAGTTAATTTGTGGAAATTTTTTATTGCCCTTCTTTGTGCCTAATATAATTTATTAAGGAAAACCCATGCTTTAAATATTTGAATCAATATGAATTTTTATTTTGAGGAAATAAAGAGACAGTCAAGAGGGGGAATTACAGATGGTCAAGAAATACTTGTAAACTCTTTCATATATAATTTTAAACGTGTTTTTGTTTTCATTGTTAAATTCTGCTTAAATATAATGGATGCCCATAGATGAAGGAGCTATTATAGGCTTTGTCCTGTACTATGTATGTAATTACTACAACAGAATATGGTAGCAATAAGCCTAAAGAAATAAGCTGAACATATATGTTGTCTTGAAATACTATTCATAGGAATGTTTTGTGTTTGGGTTTTTTGTTTTTTGATCTAACACAAGTTTTATCATCTTTTGATCATATCTCAAATGAATGTGGGAAGTTAACTCAACAAATTTTAATTAACCCTGTCATTTGTGCTTCTCTGATAAAACTAAGCACATAAACTTAAAGCCTTTAAGATAAATATCCTTGATCAAAGAAATTAAATCTAAGTAAATTATATAATGTATTCAGTTATTTTAGAAATGATAAATTAGTTTAAAATTGTAGCTTTCAGAAAATAAAAAATTACATAGTGTGATCTGAAGCAATATGTAAAATAGAAATTTGGGAGAAGAAAAAAATCCCAAGTAAATGCTCAGGATTTGCTTTTTGTGCTTATTTTATGTATGTCTTTAAAAATAACTTAGTAAAATACACTGTCAATGTATTGAAAAAGAGGTTGCATGTTGTAACTTTTCTTTCATACTGTAAGAAGTTAACTGAATTAACGACATATTTAAATCTTAGTCTTGTTTGTTGACTGTAACCAACTTTATACACAGTCACTGTGTTCTAACACAGCACCAAAAGTATGCATGATACTGAGTGGGGTAAAAATACGCTTGCCATTGATACAGAACTGCATTCCTTTCCGTAATACCATTTCCCATTCTAAGTTCTTTTCCTTTCCTTAAATGGTGGTTTATGGACTTATTTCCACTACAGACTTATAACATTTCAGTTTCTCATTAACATTTTTAACATTCATTTAGCTATTTTGGCAATACCACATATAGAAATTATGTATTTAATATATATATCATGAATTTGTGGTATTTTATCAGTTCTTATATTTTTTACACTCTGTCTTTCCTGCAGTGTAGCATAAATAACAATAAGTAATTAAACAGTATTTTGTATTGAAAATGTAGAGAAACTGGAGGTAGTATGTTTCTTCAGTTTTATGTTTTCCCTACACATATTTGTCTTCTTTGCTTTGTGCTATTTTCACTTTTAATAAATTCTTCACCTGGAGGATGTTAAATGTAATACAATTAATTCTTTTCTTAACTAACAGCATTTCTTTCTGTTCTCTATTATGATATCTTTATGATATCTCATTTTGGCTAACTGCAAAGATACCAAAAATCAAAACATTTTAAGCTTCATGTTTCTTTTGGTTGTTTGCTGTGAAACTGACTCTGACCACTATATATGCAGTAAGAGGGGCAAATAAATACCTTTTATTAAAAACATATCAGTTTTATGGGATACCATAAAAATTATTACTAGATTCAGTGATTGTCATGAACAAAAAGATTTAGTCCTTCCCTAAATTAGATTACCATGAATTTTTCTCTATTGAAACATAACTTTTCTTCTATTTTTCTTTTCTTAAAATTTGGATTCAAGAAAATATTTTTATTTAAATAATGCTACTTGACAGTTTATAAAAGTCCTTATTTCTTGACAGAATTGCTCTCATCAACTTAATTTTTAAATTCTGCTTAGAGTTATCAGAGCCTTCAATTTTTAGGATTGAAATTAAGACAGTCTGTTGAACTAATGAACTATGAGTTTATTAATCTTGAATTATTGATATGAAAAGGTAAAAATGAAAGTTTAATCTTTCCATTAAGATTTCTAACAAAATAAATTCTTTCAAGCAATAGAATTTGCGCAATAATTACTTTAATCTACCTCAGCATCTTAATCACCTAGCATCACATGCTTAAAAAATACAGGCATGCTAAAACATACTGCCTGGTGTGGATATACTTCAAAATAATGATAGCATTTTTAAGACATGGATTGAATCAAGAAAAGTCAGAACAAGATTTCCATCCTTTGTATCATTCCTGCTTCAAAAAAGTAGCAATGGTTCCTAGTGTCATTGGTAGGTGAGGCCATGTCCTTCAAGACGTGGATGTCTGTGACAGAAATTACAAAAGAAATTATTCCTCTTTAATAGCATCATCTTTATGCTACATGGCTTTAAATCTGAAGGCACAAGTGGGGACATTGAAGAAGGGAAAAAAAACCTATTTCCAACATCTGTGCAATAAGGGACATCAAATCAACTGTGCAACTCTTCCATTGTAGTTCTGTATAAACTATTAGAATCTTTTCTTTTAAACTATTAGAATCTTCTTTTTTTTAATGTTTATTTTTGAAAGAAAGAGGGAGCATGAGTTGGGGAGGGACAGACAGACGGTTGGTGGGGGGGGGGGGCGGCACAGAGGATCTAAAGCAGGCTCTGCACTGAAAGCAGAGAACCTGATGCGGGGCTCTAACCGTGAGATCATGACCTGAGCCAAAGTTGGATGCTTAATGAATTGAGCCACCCAGGTTCCCCAAAACTATTAGAATCTTAATTGCCTTTTTGGCTTTTATATAGGCACCAAGCTTTTTATCCTCTATTCAGGATATGGTGCCAATTAATTAAATATGGTTCTAGTTTATTTATATATACTTTTAAAAATAGATAAATATAGTAGAGCTTAAAGACAAATAAATCAGTTATGATGGCATTCAAGTTGACCAGGAAAGTTCTGACTCTTCTTTTTTGGTTAGATAGCATCAGTAAATCTTTTGCTGCATTCTGCGTGGTTGACGGACACCTCTTAGTTTTTTTCTCATTTCTGAATCATACCATAAACACTCAGTTATCTCTTTTTCTCTTCCAAAAAAAAAGATCACTTGTTTTTAAGTATTCAGCACTAGCAACCTTATCACTTGTTTTGGTTCTTTTTTTAATAGTGACTTTTTCTTAGTTCATTGGAGCCACAAAAAGGGGGAGGGGGAAAATATGCTCAAACCAAAGGGAAAGGAAGATTACTACTGCATAAAAAATATTTGAATAGCTAGAGTAACAATCTAAAATTACTTTTGCTATAGAGCACCTCATGCCTGGAAATCTAGAAAAATATGGATTGATAAGAACATATGTTAATTTGGGTCATACTGTAGTAGTAGTAACTAATCTGAATTACTCTTCCCTTTTTTTTATCAAGTAGCACTTATTCAGTATTTTTAGGTATTATTGAATTACACTGTAAATTTTTCAGTATTTTCAGTTGTGAAACATTAGAATTAGAGGAGTTAATACAAAATTAAAAATTCACTTTATTTGTGATTAAAGTAAAATTCATATACAAACTGCACACTGTGGTCACAAGAGTCAGCTTCCACAGAGCTGCTAGGCTGGGCCTTTGTACACACAGATAGTAGACATCCCTTTGTTTTGCCCCTCCTTCTCTTCTTCAGCAGTCATTCAATGACAAGCGTAAAAAGAACCTCTTTTCCCGAAAATTCCCCTTCTACAAGAACAAGGACCAGAGTGAGCAGGAAACAAGTGATGCTGACCGTAAGTATGTGGATCCAGTGGTCAACTGAAAATAAATGTAGAGGGACCTACTGCCCTGCAGTTGGTTGTTACCATGGAGACAGTTTCAAGAGCTGCAACAGGTTACTAATTGTCTTAACCAGGGGCAATCTTAACAGACATAAATTAACTTCTATACCAATCTTAACTTTTTCTGGTACCTTAGGAATTCATAATTTAAAGTAAATATTTTTTTTAAGTTATGTGTTTACAATAGAATCATTTGATGTAAGGGTTCTTGGAAGAAACAGTATACTTTAAAGAATATTTTAGAGAAAAACTATGGATACCTGAGAATCTACTTACTGATTTCTAGGTATAACATTGACAGTCTTTGGTAATAGATCTTCTGGAATTGTTCCATTTTATCCTACATCTTCATTATATGTAGACAATCTGAATTTTACTTTTAAAATATCAAGAAATGATTTCAAATTTTGCTTCTCTACCCTAATCAGCCTCTAAGCTAGAACTTCCATTCCTTTAGTAGGTTACATTCAGCTGCTAGCTTATTTCAAACTTTCAGAAATCTACAAAAATGCTCTAAAATATGTGCACCTGTAATGGTCTTGGAACTGTCTCTTATTGTAGCACCAATTTTATGCATTACTGACAACTATTTTCTTTGATTATCTTTTTATTGCTTGCTCTCTGGGAACTACTCTCTACAGGAGATCCCTGACGACATGGGATCAAAAGGCCTGAGTAAGTGATCAAAATACTCCCAAGTTAATTTTTAACCTCCATCTACAGATCTGCCTTTTTCAGATACATTTTGAGATTCATGGTAGTGCCTTTCTGGCATGAGGAGGTATATGATTTAGATTGCTTTTAGACTTTTCATGTTAATGTGCTTGGGATTTTTACTTCTATAATACATACTTTTTGTTTTTCTAATGCTCCATTTTTCATATGTCATTTGAAAAACTGCTCATAACTACATTTTCCTTTTGTAATTTTCACAGTGATTACTTCTGCTAGGTTCTTTTTTTTTAATAAAAGACTTTTAAGCTTTTGAAAATAATACTACCTGCCCTCATTAGAATGTAGAAAATAATCTTCCTTGCAGTTTTATATCCGCCTGGTTTTTCTGTTAAAACAAGTTAAAATCACTTTGTTTCTGTGTTAGAAGAGCATTGCTATAATGTGAGACTATGAAATACAGTGGATCTTAATAGAGAAGAATATGGACCTCAAGTTGAAGTAGCAGTCTATGGGGGGGGGGGAAGGAACTTACAACTGTGTTTTTGGTTTTTTTGTTTTTTTTTAATGTTTATTTACTTTTGAGAGAGAGAGATATAGATCATGAGCAGGGGAGGGGCAGAGGGAGAGAGGGAGACACAGAATCTGAAGCAGGCTCCAGGCTCTGAGCTGTCAGCACAGAGCCTGATGTGGGGCTCGAACTCACGAACCGTGAGATCATGACCCAAGCTGAAGTCAGATGCTTAACTGACTGAGCCACCCAGGTGCCCCACATCTGTTTTTAAAGGAGATTATAAGTTATGAAAAGAATTACAAGAAATATTATCCTTTATTTTTCCTTTAACCAAGACGTTGGTGTTTTTGGTTTTTGTTGTGTTGTTCTTATTTAATTTTCTAACTAGTATTTAATTTTCATATAAAACTTGGTAGAGAGTCTGATATATAGGAGTCATTCAGTAAATATCGGAGCCAATGGATGAAACAAGGCATTTTTTAGCAAACAAAATTTTAAATTTAGGTGTTCTCAAATTGATTAAATATGAACGTTTACCAAATATTACTAAGTTATTTTAGGTGACAGTGACTCATAGAGGTAATATTTTGAGCTAAAGTTTCCTAGATAGTTCTTTCAATTTGGGTTATTAAGCATTTTGAAGACTTATTTCTTTGTAACTCATTGGTCATTAAGGATATAACCAACATCTTTTAACTTTCTAAGATCTACATTAATAAACATTATATTTCGTAGAAGGTTTTTTCCCTGATTTATGCTAACTGTATACTGCAATTTTAATCTGAAGTGAAAGTACTCAACTTTTATTTCAAACTTAACGATTAAAGGTTTGTATTAGATTGAAGGCAGTATGCTTTATGTGTAATTATTTCTATACAGGCACAGTATGTTATTTTTGCATGTGCCTTTGTAGGATTTGTCAAGAGCCACAAATTTACTATCGCTAGTGGCACCCTTTTTAAATCTTTTACCTTTGGAGAATATAATCAGTAAAAATCTTTAAAACTGGAAAGTATTTCCATAGATTCTTAATGCTATAGAATTTGAGAATGATATATTTTAGAGATGGTATGAATCAGCGTAAGGATCCACAGATTTTTTAATATCTGTTGAATCATCAGAGACCTGTGGAAAACTCCTTGAAAAGGAACTAAATGAATTTGTTTCCCATATTGAAACTGTTATGATGGATGATAATTACACCTTCACCACATCTTATTTCCATCTCTCATTTTGATGTTTGGGACTTGAGAAGAGAAATAAATGAAAAACAATAACTGATTATGAAACAATGTCATTTCTAAAAGGGTTTAATTTTCCAGATGGCAACTTAAGATTCCCTTGAATAATAGGTTTTGTGCTTCATTTCACAGAAACTAAAATAATTTATTCATCTGGTAACTTGATGAGCAAATCTAGAAGATTTTATTTGGAAAAAACTGAGGGAGACAGGAAAATACGAGTAAAATTCTAAACCTCAATATGATGGCAGTTACCACATGAAATAGATGACTAGCAGTTAACAAGGTCCCCATTATTACACAACAGAAAATTCTGGGAAAAGCGTGGTCAGGGACGTTATTTGTAGCCTCAGTAATCTGTATTCTAAAGTTCCGACTACAGGAAATAAACTTAAGCAAAATCCTGTGAGGTTTTAGTATGAAGAAATAAAGGTGACCTCTATAGGTATTCAGGACTTGTTGGAATAGGATTCATGAAGGGACTGAGGACAAAAGGCATAAATTATTTCAGAGAAACAAACCCATTGAAGAAATGTGGAATAACACTGAATATCGAGAAAGATGTACATCTACATGTAATTTTACATAACCTGTGAAAAATAATGTATTTAATTGAAGAAGAAAAAGAAAAAAGTGATAACCTAGAATACTTTTCATAGACATAAACTTCAAATGATTTTACAAAGAAGAGAATCAGATTATTGATTTGCCCTGTTGACAGTACAGGAAACAATGAGAGAATTTGCCTTTCTAATCCCAATTTTGACTAACAGAACTAAGTAGAATATGATGGAAGTCTGAGAGAATGCAAGTAAATCATCATAGCTTGTGAAAAGCTAGAAATAGAAATGTGTGCAGCTTGTATGCTTTAAGAAGGCAACTTTGGAAAAGGTCAGAAAGAAAAAAGTAAGATTCCTTTAACAGATACTAAAAGGAAATAAGTTCCGGAGGGGCTGTATAAGGTGCTCAGAAGTGAAATCATGATGCAGTTTCAGACAAGGTTTGTACCTTTTAAATGAAGGTCAATTTTTATAGCTTTCCATTTTGTAGAACGCCTCAAAAACTCAGGCACATAGGAAAGAGATACGTAATGGGAAGCCTTTCTTCTCATCTCAAAGACTCATTTCAGCAAAGTTGTGCAGAGCTCTTAGATGCCAAAACCAGAATTACTTTTATTTGTGTAAAGAATAAGTGTAAGAATGGGAGTATTGCTTGAGATGGATGATGTGTAGTAGTTAGAGCAAAGAGAAAAGACATATACATTCTCAGGAAAAGGTGTCTGATTAGAAAGGTGAGACTGGATTTAGGGAGATTTGAAATGGCTGTGGTCATCAAACATCAAAATCAAAATTAAAACTTGAAGAAGAATATATTTATACCATGTATGGCAAAGGGATCATATCTTTGCACTACACATTTCTGACAGATCACTAAGAAATAGATTCTCTCTTCATTAGGTAACTGAACAAGGGACGTGAGAAGAATGCTAAAACAATAACAAGTGAAATAAGCATCCAAAATGACAGTTTTTACCCATCTTCTTGACAGACATTTCTTTTAAAGAAAAACCCAGTGGTAGAGTTCCGGGGAATGAGTACTTTCAATATGTTATAATTATGTGTATTTGAAAAAGCATATCTTTTGACCTACTAATTCCTCTTCAAGGAATTTATCCTAAAGATGTAATCAGAGATGGTGATAAAGGTTTATACATCAGGATCTTTATTTTAATTTTATTCAGAAACTACAGTCAAAAAATTTTTGAAACCATCCTAAAATGTCTTACATTTGGGAAGTGGTTAATGAAGTATGATTGTCTATACTTTGTAATATTGTATAGCCATTGAAAATCATATTAAAACATATGACATGGGGAAATGTTCATAATGTGAATGAAAAAAGTAAAATGTGGAACTACATATATCATCTCAGGTTTTTTTTAATGTTTATGTATTTTTGAGAGAAAGAGATCGCAAGCAAGGAAGGGATGGAGTTGGGTGGGGGGGTGGTGGGGACAGAGGATCCAAAGTAGGCTTCGTGCTGACAGCAGAGATCCCAATGCAGGACTCAGACTCACTAACCAAGAGATCATAACCTGAACTGAAGTCATACACTTAACCAACTGAGCCACTGGGGCACCCCTATTGTCTCAAATTTGTAAATAAACATATATTTAGGGCTATTTGGAATAGTGTTGCTTTGAACAATATTGTACATGTCTGTTGGTCAACACATATATATCTTTCTGATGGGGAAGTACCTGGGAAAGGAATTGGTGGGTCATAGATACATACATCTGTTCAGCTTTGGTAGGTACTGCAAGTAGTTTTCCATAGTGGCTGTACCAATTTTGCCACCCCCAGTAGTGTATGAGTTCTAGTTGCTACATATCTTCTGTGTGTTTGGCATATCTTTTTTTTTCATTTTAGCCATTCTGATGTAGGGATATCCATTGTGGCTTATTTTGCATTTCCTTGATAAATAATAAACTTGGACACCTTTTCATATGTTTATTGGACATTTGAGTACCTTTTTGTGATGAAGTTCCTTTAAAAATACAATTTTTAGGGGCACCTGGGTGGCTCAGTCAGTTAAGCATCTGATTCAGCTCAGGTCATAAACTTGCGGCTCGTGCGTCAGGCTCTGTGCTGACAATTCAGAGCCCAGAGCCTGCTTCAGATTCTTTGTCTACCTCTCTTTCTGTTCCTCCCCTACTTGCACTCTGTCTCTCTCTGTCTCTCTCTCTCAAAAATAAATAAAAACTAAAAAAAAAAAATTATATATATATGCTAGTTTTAGTTATCAGGAAGAAAGCATTTTACCTTTCTAATAAATTCTCAAGCAGTGATGATGGTGCTATTCCACGAGCCATGCTTTGAACAGCAAGATTTTATTGTAGAGTTACATAAAAGGATACTTGAAAGAACTTGAAGAATTTCATTGCCTAACGGCTATTGGTAATCTTAGAGAATTTGAGATGAGTAGGAGAAATCTCCAGAAAAGACAGAAAAGAGATAAGTAGTAACTTTAACTTTTTGCTATATAACATGTCAAATATATTCAATAATAGAAGAATAGTAAAATTAACCCTGTAAGTATTCATTTACCCAACTTCTATAATTGTCACACTCATGTTTAATTTTGTTTCTTCTTTACTCCTTCTTACTATCTTTCGCTCACTCCATTGTAGTAACTAATGTTTCTTTCTTTTACGTATTAGAGATTGTAGAGTGTAATACCAATTCTAATATAAATTTAAGATTTTTTTAATGTGTCATTCCTACTCTGGGAATGAATTTAAGGAAATAGGACAAGAGGTAAAAATAATTATTGATGTTGATGGAAAACAGCTTAAAGCAAACTAAAATGTGTAAGTAATAAGTAGTAAGGTAAATTAGGATTTATCAGTTCAATAGAACGTTATACAATTTAAAATGATTGTTTTGAAGTACATGTGGTAACAAGGAAAGAAAATTTTTTTAATATAATTTATTGTCAAATTGGCTAACATACAGCGTGTAAAGTGTGCTCTTGGTTTTGGGGGTAGATTCCCATGGTTCATCGCTTACATACGACACCCAATGCTCATTCCAACAAGTGCCCTACTCAGTGCCCATCACCCATTTTCCCCTCTCCCCTCCCCCCACTCTCTGGTCAACCTTCAGTTTGTTCTCTGTATTTAAGAGCCTCTTACAGTTTGCCTCCCTCCCTCACTGTTTGTAACTATTTTTTCCCCTTCCTTTCTCCCATGGTTTTCTGTTAAGTTTGTCAGGATCCACATATGAGTGAAAACATATGATATCTTTCTCTGGCTGACTCATTTCACTCAGCATAAAACCTTCCAGTTTGATCCACTTTGCTGTAAATGGCATGATTTCATTCTTTCTCATTGCCAAGCAGTAGTCCACTGTATATATAAACCACATCATCTTTATCTATTCATCAGTTGATGGTCATTTAGGGTCTTTCCATAATTTGGTTATTGTTGAAAGCGCTGCTGTAGACATTGGGGTACATGTGCCCCTGTGAATCAGCAGTCCTGTATCCTTTGAATAAATTTCTAGTAGTGCTCTTGCTGGGTCATAGGGTAGTTCTATGTTTAATTTTTTGAGAAACCTCCACACTGCTTTCCAGAGCAGCTGCACCAGTTTGCATTCCCACCAACAGTGCAAGAGGGTTCCCATTTCTCCACATACTTGCCAGCATCTATTGTTTCCTGAGTTGTTAATTTTAGCCACTCTGACTGGTGTGAGGTGGTATCTCAGTGTGGTTTTGATTTTTAAATATAAACTTTTAAAAAACATTTTACATATGCTTGTCATATATTATTTGATTTTACTTATAATTTTTAATGTCCTGCTGTATTTAAAATATATATAATAAGGAAGTTATGTCCTTGTACCTGAAACTAACACATTGTATGTCAACTGTATTGCAATTATAAAAGGAAGAAAGAAAATTATACCTTGTCTTTGCAGGTTAGAATAACAGACGTAATTTTCAATGTGACAGTAGTTCAAGAAATGTTATCTTATTTGAAGTCTTAAATTCTACCATTCTCTGAACTTTTCAGTAGTGCATCTTGATTTTACGTGGTATGATACAGCAGATATTTCTCTTCCAGCTCTTTTCTTATCCTTTAAAAATGTTTTCCCTTGCCTCACATAAGAAATTTAGATTTCCCTCTCTCCTGTGGAAAATTTTGTTTTTTAATTTTATAAATAAAATTACTTTTTTTTTATTCATGGGAGATACTTAGAGAACATTCAGAATTACATTTGCATGGGAAGAGTGCCTGGTGTTTACTGAACAATCAAGTTATGAAATGAGGTCACTTTCAAGGAGAGGCCAGGCAATTTGCGAGTAGGTGTATTTGCTTTATCTTTTGATTGCAAAGCAGCCATTGTCAGTTTTCTCAAAACCGCATTTCTCAGAAACACTAGTCTATTTTAAAATACAAGCCTACTTTCTAGAATTCCCTTCCATTTGACTTTTTTTCGAGGCATCTGAATCTATGACATCTAAAATGCTTTATATGATCTCAAAAACATGGATTTTCATTTCTCTACAGGAACAAGAAAGAAGCTGAACTAAAAGCAAGATCATTTCTTTTTTAAGACATTCCTTCATTAAAATGGCCATCTGTTTGGTCAAATACAACTTGTCTCTTCTCTTTTTGGGTTCTGTGTCTACATTTGGACTAGGATCACTTTGCCCTCTTTGTCACATTCTACTTGATATTTGTCATAGATTTTGTTTGTAATCTGTGTTGTACAAAAATGGAGCATTTTCCTTAATTACAGGGTTTTTTTTTCCTTCCTAATTCATATTTATTTGAAAAAAACCAAAATTTTCAAGGAAAATCAAAAATGACTTTTAAAAATTGAGTATGTGATTTATATCGCAATATTTTGTAATGTCATCTTGTGTTTATCTTGATAATTTGCTTTTTTTAAACTCATGACACTTTTCTTTATTTTTTTCCATTGTCCTGCAATTTCAGAGCATATAACTTCTAATGCCAGCGATAGTGAAAGTAGTTACCGTAAGTGTTTTAAGTTACTTGTTCTTTTGTAATCACAAGTAATACATACCCTTTGGGAGTTACTGCCTTAGTGATGTGTTCTAAAAACAAAGTCAGATGCGTAATATTTTAAAATCAGGGAGAGCCAAGTAAAAGTCTGTACTTCAGAAATAAAGTCCTATATGTACAACAGCTAATTTCCAAAAATTTATAAAATTCTAAAATCCTTTTTACAAACAGTACTATTTGTATACACAGTACACTTATATGTATGTATCTTTTACAAGAAAAAAATCTGGTTAAATGAGGGATAAACTTCTATTTTGCCATTTTCTTTAGTAATTTTGTTTTTAATATGAGCATTAAAATGTTTTTAAGTAATGCTAAATTTTTGTTAGCTTTATGTCCTTTTTTATTCTTTGTCACCAGTTCTGGGTTAACTGTTCTGGGTTAAGTTATTATTTATTACCAGCGTCTGGTGAACATACACGATGAAGGAAAATTTTTCAACAGTTGCTCAAACAATAATACTGATTTCTTTCTGGTGTACTGTGTTACATTCTTGGTATCATATTGTTAAGTGAACTATGCAAGCATGTGAAGTTTTTTTAACAGATTTGGGCATGGGAGTAACAGGGGGAGTGCATGAATTTATCAGTTGTGGTACCGTAAAAATTAAAATTGCTTTTCTAACTTTTTTTTTTTTACTGCTGTCTAATGTGAAAGTAATCTTGATTACAGATGAGTATGGCTGCTCAAAAGGTCCATCCTGTTAATATCAGTCTCTGATATTTTTTCATGTTGACAATATATACTTTTAACCCTCATTCATTTCATTGGTTGTTATTTTTTGCATAATAGTTACATAACGATTTTCTTTTTTTTGGTATGGGAATGTGATTTCTTATTAGTGTTTTATTAATGTGTAATCAGAACTCACCATAGAGCAGTTGAGTAGCTTTCTAGTCTAAAAAGAGGTAATGAAAGTATATACTGTCTGTCTCACCATTTGCATGAATTGTTAGGTGTGGAATATTCAAATTGCATGTTTTTGCTAATGTATAAACCATGTTTTACAGTACTTTAAAAAGCAGCTTGTAAGTATGTATTTTATACATTATGATAATAAATAAAACAGTGAAATACACTTTTAAAGCAGTGAAATATACTTTTAAAGCCAGTATATGAATTTAAAAGCTCTACAGCTGCATACATGTGATATAAACCAGTGACAAATTTAATGAAAAGGTTGCTATAGAATCTTGATAATCAAGGGGAATATCCTCAAATATATTATACAACATTGATTGTTTTTATTGAACTGCTTGAAGTAACAGTCCTTCCTAGTTTGTTTTCTATACGTGTGTGTGTGTGTGTGTGTGTGTGTGTGTGTGTGTGTGTGTGAAGAATCCCAGGAATTTTTAACTCTCTCTTTAGTTCATTTTGCTGAGTGAAGATATAATTTGTAGACTTGTTTTTTTTAATTGGCTTTATTAAACAATTCATGAATTGAGCAGCATCCCATCTAGTAGTAGAAGGGAGTACCCTTATCTAAAGCTTTTTTAAACTCATTTTTTTGTTTTAATATTGTTTTTCCTTTTTTTTTTTTTAAATTATAGCATGGGAGAGGGGCAGGGAGAGAAAGGGAGGGCATCTTAAGCATCTCCACACAGAGCGTGGAGCCAGACATGGAGCTTGATCCCACAACCCCAGGATTATGACCTGATCCAAAATCAAGAGTTGGGACACTCAACCAGCTGAGCCACACAGGCACTACTAAACTCACTTTAAATGTTATATATATATTATTTTTTCATTTTTTTAGTGTTTATTTCTGAGAGAGAGAGAGAGAGAGACACAAGCATGAGTGGGGGAGGGGCAGAAAGAAGGAGGCACAGAATCAGAAGCAGTTTCCAGGCTTCGAGCTTTCAGCACAGAGCCTGACGCAGGGCTCGAACCCAAAAACCACAAGATCATGACCTGAGCCAAAGTCTGAGCCAAAGTCAGATGCTTAACTGACTGAGCCACCCAGGTGCCCCATAAATGTTATATTTTTAATTGAATAAATTAATTATTAGAACAATTAGTGAATTTTTTTTACCAGTAAAATAGTGACTATAGTTTTACCTTTATATTAAATTTTTTATTATAATCATAATTATAAAAAAATAAATATATCCTGTTAAATATTGTATCTGGTGGGACCAAAAGAACAACATATTCTTAATAGCAGTAAATTGCATAAATATGCATATATGTAGAACTGTTCTTTAAAAAGTTAATCTTTAAGAGACTTATTAGTTCTCAGCTTCTGAATAAAAATTAATGTCACATGCTTGACATCACAAATAAGATTTTAAATAGATCTAATGATAGTTTAAAACACAGAATAACAGAAAAGTAGTTGTTAAATAGCACATTTATATTTTGTTTTTACATTTATCAAACTTATGACTCTATAATTTGCCACTTTTTTTTTTTTTTTTTACTAAATCTTGCCAGAAATAATTCACAAAGTACATCTTTGCTGTTTTCTCAGGAAAGTGCCAGTAATTTATATGTTATGTATGACGAATTAAGTTAGCATTAGTTATCTTAATAGATTTTCTCATCTGTATTTTAACTTTCTAATAGGTGGTCAAGAAGAATATGTCTTATCTTATGAGCCAGTGAATCAACAAGAAGGTTTGTAAAGTCTGTTGGTCTGTTGATTTATAATCTAATAGAAAAATGTACTTCTTACTTTGGAAAATAGGTCTAACTTACACCTCAAAATAATGTTTATTAGAATTTTGCTATATTTTTTTCTATAAATATAGAAATTTGCTATATGTATCTTGTGAAGTGTGGTTTAGTTTACAGTGTTAGAATTTAGTCATTTTGTATTAGCTGTTTTATATTGCTATTTTATTTTCTAAGCAGCTTCTTTCCAGTGTTTATGATAGTGTCACTGTCCTTCAGTGACCCTTGTTCAAAATTTTGTAAACATCTTTGATCTTTCTCTGTTTTCATCTCCCTTGTCCAGTCAGTTTCTAGGTCCTATTTATCCTTCTCTCATTATCTTCCTTATTTATAACCTTCTTTTCATCCCTCCTACCATAATTCTGATCCTATAAATCTCCCTGCTTTTAGCATAATCCTTTACAATCCAGTGTAAGGTATAATCCACTTCTATTAAATCATCTTTCTAGATCACTCCTGTAATTATATCACTTCTTACACCCAGTTTCTTTTTTGCCCTTCTTTGATCTGCTTCCTAACAATTCCTACTTCAGAAAGGATCAGTAAACACTAAACTGGTGTTTTCTCATTTGTAATGAGATGATACTAGCATTGTAGAGAAACACTATCTGCTAAATTCTGAATTTAACTTGGTTGAATTGCCAAGTTTATGACTTCTAATGGGAGATTAACTTAAGTTTAAGATCTGAAAAGTGTATAAACTAGCAAGTTAAGCATCATTGATGGAGAAAGAAAAAAATATTCTTTATAACATTTAAAGATATTTTTATTCTCTGGTGAAATACACTGATGTTTGTTGAGTGTTTATTCCTTTTAACATGCAGTTTATCTTTACAGTTAATTATACTCGACCAGTGATCATATTGGGACCTATGAAAGACAGGATAAATGATGACTTGATCTCTGAATTTCCTGACAAATTTGGATCATGTGTTCCTCGTAAGTAAGCCACATAAATATTCTTAATTATTGTTCTTAACATTTTGTCACCATGTGTCGTAAAAGCAAACATTACCATTTTTAATGGTTTATACTAAGTTATCCGTTATTCCTCCATATTATTGTCCCTTTTTAAGTTTCAATTAATCGCTGTTGTGTTAAACTTAACAAAACATTATTTAAGCAGAAAATAGATTTGTTATGTTTGTTAATACTAAACACTTCAAGTTATTTTCTATTGAAGATACAACTAGACCAAAACGAGACTATGAGGTAGATGGAAGAGATTATCATTTTGTGACTTCAAGAGAGCAGATGGAAAAAGATATCCAGGAGCATAAATTTATTGAAGCTGGCCAGTATAATAACCATCTGTATGGAACAAGTGTCCAGTCTGTGCGGGAAGTAGCAGAAAAGGTAAGCACCATGGGCACCTGGCTGGCTCAGTCGGTAAAGCAGGTGACTCTTGATCTCAAGGTTATAAGTTCAAGCCCTATGTTAGATGTAGAGATTACTTAAAAATAAAAACTTGAAAAAAAACGTACCAGAGCAATTCCAGAATATAGTTTCTAATCAGATGTGCCTTTGACAGTATAAAAGAATGATGGGATAGAAACTTTTAATTCATATTTTTGAAAAAGTATAGGCTAAATATTGTAGCATTGATCATTTTAATATTATGAATTCAACTAAATACTTAATTTTAGATGATTAGAAAAATACATAAAGTAGGTAAGGAAGATCAACAAAGAAAATGAGGACAGAAATGGTAACATGAATCTAAGAAGGGAGGTTGTTCTTATAAGGTCCTATACATTTGCTATACATAGACCTTGTACTTGGCAATAGCTTTCCAAACGTCTAGCATAATTAAAGAACTAAGACTAGCACTGTTCATTAATAACAATGAACCAGATGTTTAAGTATAGTTGTTCTTGTACTAAGACGAAATAAAAATTTCTCCCGAATAGTCATATTTAATTAACAACAGTTTAAAAAATGCTCAGCAGCTCTGTAACAGCAACAGATTTTCTGAGAGCATCCTTCAGATGATGATGTAGTCTGATGATAAATTAACATTGAGTTAAAGCAGTTTTATGGTAAAGCCAAAACCGTGTATTCCAGACAAACTGCTATGCTCAAATTACTATTTGGACCTAGAAAGTAAACATCAAGAAATTATTTTATACCTTTAAAATTAGTGGTTTAAGACTCGGTAATGGAATACCTGTAAAACATAAAGCAGTAATTCAGCATCTCAGTTTTCCATCTGTAAATACTACTCTTTTTTATAAGAGGCTTGGTTAACTCTGATTAATTTTTAAAATTTTTTAAATGGAAATGTCCAGTGATGCCAAGAATTTGGGAAAATAGAAATCTTAGATATTTTTAGTGGGTTATAAATTAACAGAACTTCTTTTGAGAAGAGTTTGGCAATACCTAAATAAATGCTTGTACCCTGTGACTCAAAAATATACTTCTTGGTATCTAAGTAGAAATTTACTTATGATGATTATGTATAAGAATGTTCATAGCTCTTTATAATAGTGAAAAATTGGAATCAACAAAGGGAAATGGTGAGGTGCCTGGGTGGCTCACTAGGTTAAGCGTCTGACTTTGACTCAGGTCATGATCTCACAGTCTGTGAGTTTAAGCTCCGTGTTGGGCTTTGTGCTGACAGCTCAGAGCCTGAAGCCTACTTCAGATTTTGTGTCTCCCCCTCTCTCTGCCCCTCCCTGCTTGCTCTCGCTCTCTCTCTCAAAAATAAATAAGCATAAAAAATTTTTTTAATAATTAAAAAAAAGGAAAATGGATAGTTAACTTATTTATGCAGTGGGATACAACACCTAGAGTGAATAAACTAGAATATTCACTAGTGAGGTGTAACTACGTTAATAAATCTCAAAATATAATGATGACTGTGAAGTTGCAAAGAAGACATACAGTATGATACTATCTACATAAATTTTAAAATAACATGAAACAGCCTATATGGTTTATGGATACATACTTAGTAAACATAAAAACATGGATGGGAATCATACACACGTATTTCAGGAATATACATAAGCCACTATTCACTGGTTTTCCTTTGGGAGGAAAGGGAAGAAAATTATAGCTTTAGCTTTATTCATGATGTTATATTTCTTCTAAATTTTTTAAAAATGTAAAAAACCACATTCTCACCCTAACTGAAAGATAATGTCCAAACTTCAAATTACTGACAAACGGAAAAGTAAACACCAAGTCACAGCAAGCTATTTCTTGTGCAAGCCATGTAGAGAAGAAAATATTAGAAAGTTCCATAAAGTAAGAATATTACAAGTTCTGCTCTGATCACAATGCAGTAAAGCTATAAATGATGAGAAAATCAAAAACAGTAAGGCCCACCCAACTAGAAATTTTAAAACTATCTGTTAACTATTACATGAAAGAGAAAATACAAAATGAAATTATAAGTTTTCTTAATAACGAAAACAGTACATATCAGAATCCATGGGATACGTTTAAAAGTGATCACAAGAAAATTCACAGCCTTAAAAACTTTTCCAAACAAAAATAAATAAGAATAAATAAATAAGAATAAGTAAAAGACTAGAAAGAGAGAAAGGGAGGGCATAGTAAAAATAAAAACAAAAATTATATGATAGGCAGAAGGAAGGAAATAATAAAAATAATAGAGGAAAACAGAAAAAGAAAACAAAAAGCAATAATCGATGAAACCCAAAATTGGTTCTTTGAGAAGATCAGAGTCATTAATAAATGTTTAATATGATCAGAAAAAGAGAAAAGACAAATTATCAATATCAGAAATGGGAGAGATCAAGGGATACAGGAGTACTGATGCATAGGGGCACTTGTACCCCAATGTTTATAGCAGCACTCTCAACAATAGCCAAGATATGGAAAGAGCCTAAATGTCCATCAACTGATGAATGGATAAAGAAATTGTGGTTTATATACACAATGGAGTACTACGTGGCAATGAGAAAGAATGAAATATGGCCCTTTGTAGCAACTTGGATGGAACCGGAGAGTGTGATTCTAAGTGAAATAAGCCATACAGAGAAAGACAGATACCATATGGTTTCATTCTTATGTGGATCCTGAGAAACTTAACAGAAACCCATGGGGGAGGGGAAGGAAAAAAAAAAAGAGAGAGAGAGCCAAAGCATAAGAGACTCTTAAAGACTGAGAACAAACTGAGGGTTGATGGGGCGTGGGAGGGAGGGGAGGGTAGGTGATGGGTATTGAAGAGGGCATCTTTTGGGATGAGCACTGGGTGTTGTATGGAAACCAGTTTGACAATAAATTTCATATATTAAAAAAATTAAAAAAATAAAACCATTTCACAAAATTAAAACTAAACTAAAAACACTATATTATACTATCTTGCTTAAAGAATAATAATAATAAACACTGGTGTATAAAAGAAAAAAACAGAAATGGGAGAGATGACAATTTATAAATATTAAAAGGAAAATCAAAGAATATTAGGAACAACTTTATACCACTCAGTTCAACAATTTAGTTGAAATGGATAAATTCAGGGATGCCTGGGTGGCTCAGTCGGTTGAGCGACGAACTTCAGCTCAGGTCATGATCTCACAGTTTGTGAGTTGGAGCCCTGTATCAGGCTGTGTGCTGACAAATCAGAGCCTGGAGGCTGCTTCTGATTCTGTGTCTCCCTCTCTCTCTGCCCCTCCCCCACTGATGCTGTGTCTCTCTCTGTCTCAGAAATAAATAAATATTAAAAAATTAAAAAAAAAAAAGAAATGGATAAATTCCTTGAAAGAAATAAACTACTTAAGCTTACTTAAGAAATATATCATTTGAATAGTCATATATGCTCTAAAGAGATTGATTTACATTTAAAAGTCACACACACAAAAATCTCCAGTTCCATGTGGCTTCACTAATAAATTCTACCAAACATTTAAGGAAGAATTCATACCCATTTTTACCATAAAATTTAAAAAGAGGGAGTACTGTCCAATTTGTTCTGTGAATCCAACATTACCTAAATTTCTAAATCTGAAAACACATTACAAAAAAACTACAGACCAATATTTCTTAGGAACACATCTACAGAAATGCTAAGCAAAATTTTAGCAAGTTGAATCTTAATATATAAAAAGGATAATATGCCACTGCCAAGTAGGATTTATGCAGTGAATAGAAGGTAAATACTAGAAAATCAGTTAGTGTAACTCACCATATTAAAAAGGAACTCATGGTTCCTTTTTTTCCTAAAAAAGGAAAATCATAAAATTATCTCCAGAGTTAAAGAAAAGCATTTGACAAAATCCAACACCCATCAGAAACATATCAAGGATATCTATTTTTACCACTTGTTTTCAGCATTATGCTAGAAGTCCTAGCCTGTGCAATAAGTCAAAAGAAGAAATAAAAGTTGTTCAGTTTGGAGAGGAAGAAGTAAAATTGTGTTCATTTGCAGATGACGTGATTGTCTATGTAAAAAGTCTGATAGAATTTACCCCCAAAAGACTACTAGAATTCGTAAGTTTAGCAACAGGGATGCCTGGGTGGCTCAGTCAGTTAAGTGTCCAACCCTTGATTTAAGCTCAGGTCATGATCTCACAGTTCGTGGGTTCAAGCCCCATGTCATGCGCTGCCCTGACTGCTAGGAGCCTGCTTAAGATTCATATTCTCTCTCTCTCTCTCTCTCTCTCTCTCTCTCTCTCTCTCTCTCCCTCCCTCCCTCCCTCCCTCCCTCCCTCCCTCCCCCTCCCCTGCTCACACATGCATGCACACTCTCTCAAAAATAAACATTTTTAAAAAATAAGTTGAGCAAGAATGAAGGGTACAGTATTACAGTATCATTCATTATACAAATCCTATATACTTAAACCACACGTAAGTTGAAATTGTGAAAAACATTACTTATAGTAGTCTCAAAAAATATTAAATACTTAGAAATAAATCTGACACAAGATTTATAGATCAGTACACTAAGAACCACAAAGCATTGCTGAGAGAATTAAAGACCTAAATAAGTGGAGAAATACACTATGTTCATGGTTTCTAAGACTTCATATTATGTAGATGTCAGTTACCTCTAAATTGAGCTTGTAGACTCAGTACAACTCCAGTCAAAATCTGAGTAGGGGCATCTGGATGGCTCAGTTGGTTAAGCCTCCGACTTCAGCTCAGATCATGATTTGTGTGGGTGTTGGTTCAAGGCCCCACATCAGGCTCTGTGCTGACAGCTAAGAGCCTGGAGCCTGCTTCAGATTCATATTCATTCTCTCTCTCTCTCTCTCTCTCTCTCTCTCTCTCTCTCTCTCTCTGTCAAAAATAAATATTAAAAACATTTTAATAAAAAAATTCTAAGCAGACCTTTTTGTAGAAAATAACATGCTAATTGTAAAGCTTATAGGAAATGCAAAAATCTAGAATAGCCAAAACAACTTCAAAAAAAATCCGAGATGAAGGACTCACACTGTGTGTTTTGAGACTTATAAAAATACAGTAATCAAGATACTGTGGTAGTGGCATGAAGACATACAAGTAGATCAGGACATACTAGAGAATTCTTAAATGGACCCATATATATATGGGCAACTGTGGACAAAAGTACAACAGCAGATCAGTGGAGAAAGGGATTGTCTTTTCAATAAATGGTGCTGGAGCAATTGACTAGCAATGCCTCATATCATATACAAAAATTAACTAAAAATAGATTATAAATGTAAACCCTAAAACTATAAACCTTGTTGAAGAAAACATTGGAGAAGAATCTTAATGACTGGTTTTGGCAAAGGTTTCTAAGATAGTATAGCAAAAACACAATCCATAAAAGAAAATAATGACAAATTGGATTTCATCGAAATTAAAATTTCTGCTTCTAAAAAACACTGTTAAAGGAATAAAAAGACAAGTCATATAGTAGGAGAAAATACTTTCAAATCATACATATATTTTCATCTCATGAAAGACTTTTATCCAGAATATGTAAAGAACTCTTACAATAATAAAGACAACCCAATTTAAAAATGGGCAAACTATTGGGGCACCTTGGTGGCTCAGTCAGTTGAGAATCAGATTCTCAGTTTCAGCTCAGGTCATGATCTCACAGTTGGTAGGGTCAAGCTTCATGTCAGGCTCTGTGCTGATAAGGCCCGAGCCTCCTTGGGATTCTGTCTCTTCTTCTCCCTGCCCCTTCGCTGCTGTCTGTCTGTCTGTCTGTCTGTCTCTCTCTCTCTCTCTCCCCCCCCGTCTCTCTCTCCCCCCCCCTTTCTGTCTCCCCACCCTCTCCCTCTCCCCCCCTCTGCCCCTCTCCCCCTTTCCCCTGTTCCCTCTTTCCCCTTCCCCCCTCGAATTTTAAAAAAGTTTTTTTATGTTATTTATTTTTATTAAGTTTTTAATTTTAATTCCAGTATTGATAACATACAGTGTTATATTAGCTTCAGGTGTACAATATGGTAATTCAACAATTCCATATATTACTCCATGCTCATCGTGGTAAGTGTGCTCTTTAATCCCCTCACCTATTTCACCCACCCACCCTCCCCTCTGGTAACCATTGGTACAAAGGTAGAGTTTTGAGTTGGTTTTACTCTTGTGCACATTTTGACTTCCTCACACCCCACCACAGGCTGTTACCATCACCTTGTACACCAACTCTAAAGCCCACCTGAGTTCCCCAGAGTGAGACCGAGGGTGACACAGGGCTTAGAGTGGGCTCAGAATATGCCACCCCAAAATACGCCAGTTTGATATATTGACTATTTTGAGCTAAAGGCACTTGAAAAACAACAGGTGTAAGAAAGGCACAATGATTTCCCCTTTTCCTCCTGAAAACAGGAGATAAAACTCCCATATGTAACAGACCCTCCCCTGCATCTGGAGGGAAGGAACATTCCAAGTTGAATTTTTACAAACAAATTTAACCAAAGTAACCCCTGTCTTCCTTTAGTCTCCTCATACATTTTAGTTACTTTTTCATAATTACTACTCTTCAATCTAGTATATAAAAAAGTTTTCTAATGGGCAAAGTATTTAAAAAGACATTTCTCTAAAGAAGATATACAAATGGCCAATAAAAACATGAAAAGACATCCATCATAATCAGTCATTAGGGAAATGCAAATTGAAACCATAATTAGGTGCCACTACACACCCATCAGAATTACCAAGCTTTGACAGAGCTATAGAGCAATCGGAACTCTCATAGACTTTGCTGGGTGAGAAAATAAAAACATACAACCACTTTGAAAAAGAGTTTAAACATACACCTACCATATGATCCACTTCTGGAGAAAAGAGAACATACTTTCATACAACGATAATCTCTAATAACAGAAAGCAGACCAGTGGTTCTCACGAATTGAGATCATGACCTGAGCTGAGATCAAGAATGGGACACTTAACTGACTGAGCCCATGCTCACCCATGCACCCCTACTATATCCTTTCTGAATTGTCAACTCACATATATTCTTTTTTGCAATAAAAGTAATTAATAAAAATTTTTTTTAAGAATTTAAGGTAGAAAATAGAAAAGTAGAAAATCTAGAAAAAGTTAACACAATAGACAAACCATGAGTTGACCTGAATTTTTTAAGAAGAAAAATAACAAGTAATAGAAACAGGAAATGACAAGGGAACATACCATTGAAATAAGAGGAAATCACAAGACTACTTTCTATATCTGTATATAAATAATATTTTTTAAGTTTGTTTATTTTGAGAGACAGAGAAAGCACAAGTGGTGGAGGAGCAGAGACAGAGAGGGAGAGAGAGAAAATCCCAAGTAGGTTCTGCACTGCCAGCACAGAGCCTGATGTGGGGCTCAAACTCATGAAACCATGAGATAATGACCTGAGCCAAAACCAAGAGTTGGACCAACTGAGCCATGCAGGTGTTTGTATATAAATAAATTTCAAACTTGGTTGCAGGGCGCCTCGGTGGCTCAGTTGGTTAAGCGTCTGACTCTTGATTTTAGCTCAGGTCATGATCTCACAGTTCGTGAGTTCAAGCCCCGCATCAGGCTCTGTGCTGACAGTGGAGAACCTGCTTGAGATTCTGTCTCCCTCTTTCTCTGCCCCTCCCCTGATCAGTCTCTATTTCTCTCTCTGTCAAAATAAAGAAACATGAGGGGAGAAAAACTTGGTTGCAATGGAAATTTTTTTAGAAAACTATGGTATACCAAAATTGACCTGTCAGAAATGGAAAGCTTTCTTTAGAAGAAATAGAGCACGTTATCAAGGAAGTACCCCACCCACAAAGAGCACCAGGCACAGATGGCTTCACAGGAGAATTCTGTCCAATCCCAAAGGTTAGACTGTTCTAAAGCTCTACAAACTGTTCAAGAGCATTCTTTTTATGAAGCAAGTATAATATTGATATCTAAGCCAGCTAGAGACAGAAAAAATCATAGACCAATATCACAAATACTAATGCAAAAACATTAAATATTTTAGGAAACAGAATCCCATAGCACATTGCAAAACTAATACACCATAACCAAATGGGTTATGACCCATAACCAAATAAATGGTTATGACCTTAAAGAAATTTAAGGTCAGCTCAAAGTTAGAAAATTCATCAATATAATCTACCACAGATCTAAAGAGAAAAATCAAAAATTTCCAGATGCCTAAAAATCTTTTGGTAGAATTCAGTACCTTACCAGGGGGAAGAAAAACTTAAAAATACAGAGATTGGTGTTACTTTTAAAAAAGAAAAGGAGATGGGGCACTTGGCTGACTCAGTCAAAAGAGCATGTGACTCTTGATTTCCAGGTCATGAGTTCAAGTCCCACGTGGGGTGTAGAGATAAATAAATGTTTAAAAGCTGTAAATAAAGAGAGATTTAGATGGATGAATGGATGGATACATATTCTTTTAAATATTTAATGGGAAAAATACAAGGCAAAATACGAGGAAATTCCATTATGTTGAAGAACAAAGCAAGGATGTCTGTTATCTCCACTACCATTCAACATTGTACCCGAGGTATTCATTTTACTTGAGGCATTAGTCAATGCTGTTAGACCAGAGAAGTCAATTAGAGGCATAGAATTGGGGGGAAAGTAAAACTAGCTAGATTTTCAGATAGTAGTATACCTGGGAAACCATACAAAATCTATCATAAAATTTATTTTGTAAAATAAATTATAAAGTATTATAAAATTAAAGACAATTATAAAATGAAAGTCACTTAAAAAAAACTAGAGTAAGGTTATCCGTATATAAAATTAAGATGTGGTGCTCATTTCGGCTGCACATATACTAAAATTAGAAGTATACAGAGAAGGTTAGCATGGCTCCTGCTCAAGGATATCACACAAAGAATAATATGGATATGTCAAAAAGACACAGAAGCCAGCCTGTGGAGCCCCCAAGTGGCCAAGTCTGGGATAATTTGAATGTTTAAATGGTTATAATTAATTATAACATAAAGAATAAAATAAGTGGGAATCCAAGCTGGTGCAGCCACTCTGGAAAACAGTATGGAGGTTCCTCAAAAAACTAAAAATAGAGCTACCCTGCGACCCAGCAATTGCACTACTAGGCATTTATCCAAGAGATACAGATGTGCTGTTTCGAAGGGACACATGCACCCCCGTGTTTATAGCAGTACTATCAACAATAGCCAAAGTATGGAAAGAGCCCAAATGTCCATCGATGAATGAATGGATAAAGAAGATGTGCTATATATGTGTGTGTGTGTGTGTGTGTGTGTGTGTGTGTGCGCGCGCGCGCGCACGCGTGTGCGCGCAATGGAGTATTACTTGGCAATCAAAAAGAATGAAATCTTGCCATTTGCAACTACGTGGATGGAACTGGAGGGTATTATGCTAAGTCAAATTAGAGACAAAAATCATGACTTCACTCATATGAGGACTTTAAGAGACAAAACAGATGAACATAAGGGGAGGGAAACAAAAATAATATAAAAACAGGGAGGGGAACAAAACGGAGGAGACTAATAAATATGGAGAACAAACTGAGGGTTATGGGAGGGGTTCTGGGGGGGCGTGGGCTAAATGGGTAACAGGCACTAAAGAATCTACTCCTGAAATTGTTGCACTATATGCTAATTTGGATGTAAATTTAAAAATATAAAAAATAAAACAAGTTAAAATAAAAAAGAATAAGGATCCAAGAATCCATAATGGTACCAATAAGTACATGAATAAATAAATAAACTGATAGAAGGGAAAGCTTTGCCTTAACATTAGAATATCTAATAAAGATAGGAAGAATGATGATATTGGGAGATCTCCCTGGACAACCACCATGGTAATAATTGTTCATAATAATAGTTCAAACAAGAACTATCAATGTTTGCTAAAATTAGTGAGTGAATTAATATCTTATGAGAAACAGGGTATTTACATCTCAACAAATCCTCCCCCAAAATACTTACCAGTTACAAAGGAAAAAATTGTAATTTTATAATGAACGTGGCAGATAAAACCTTAAACAAGTGATCAAAATTAACATCACTAGCATAGTAATGGGACAAATAGATATTATATGCCTCTTGATATGATGAATTGAGAAGGATACAGCATCACTTCTGTGGTATTCCTGCCGAAATGTGTAGCATGGGAAATATCAGGTACACCAGGGTTGAGGCATATTCTTTGAAAAAAGAAAATAATCTGTACTCTTCAAAAATACCAAGATCGTGAAAGACAAAGACTGAAGAACTATGCCAGATTGACAGACTAAAGAGACATTACAACCAAATGCAATGTATGATCTTGGATTGGATCCTGAACCAGGAACTTTTTTTTCTTTAGTCCTAAATGACATTAGGTGGCCAACTGAAATTATACTGTGATTATATAAGAGATGTCATTATTTTTAGGAAATAGGGGGTGAAGTATTATGTCTGCAATTTACTCTCAAATTGTTTTGTATGTATATAGAGAGGAATAAAATAAAGCAAACATGATAGAATGTTAATGTTTCAGCATAGCATTTTTTTAATTCTTGAGCAATCACATAAAATATTAATGTCTAATAAAAATAGATAGTGGGTACATATGTGTGTATTATTTTCTTTTTTATTTTATTTTATTTTTTTTGAGTATTTTTTAAGAGAGAGCATGCATGCAGGCAGTAGAGGGGCAGAGAGAAGGGGAGAGAGACAGAATCCCAAGCAGGCTCCACACTATCAGCACAGAGTCCAATGTGCGACTCAAACTCACAAATCGTGAAATCATAACTTGAGCTGAAGTCAAAAGTCAGATGCTTAATCAACTAAGCCACCCAGGTTCCCTGTGTCTATTATTTTCTATATGTTTGAAGTCTTATACAGTATTAAATTTTTTATTTTAAATATCCCTACTAAATTGAAATTGTTTATCGAAGTACACTTAAGCCCTTAGATTATAAAATGCATGATGAGGCAGTATGTAATTTAAAATATAATAAAATCTATTTGATAAGTTATGATTACTACCCTATTTAACATGAACACACTCATCTTTATTAAAAATCCAAATGGCCTTTGTAAGTGAATTTAAGCATTTCAGAAAAGTGTCTTAAATCCAGAAATGGGGTCCCCAATTGCCAGTTTGTGTTAAAGTCCCCAATAAAATGAGAAATAAATTAGTGGTATATAAGGTTTTATAAATTTCAATTTATTCAGTTTTAAAGATTCTTCTTCACTTTAGGTATTTTCCCTCTTGTTGATTATGTATTGTTTTATGAAATGGTGGTTGTAGTAAGGTGGTTTATTAGGTGTTTAGGGTGTTTTATTTTTCTTGGTAAAATAAGTTAGGAACCCCATATTTGTTGCCATTTGGAGACCGATCTATGAAAGCTAGGAGTAAGGGAACTGTATTTTCATTCCTTTTTAAATGTAATATTTGAAAATGGAAAATTAATTATTCATAGTCATCATTCATTGTCTTCATTTCCCCTCTGAAATTTGCTAACAGAAATGACAAGTTTGCTTAAAGTGAACAGGATCCAAACATATCATAATCCATATTTTGTACCTGTAGGAAATGTACCTTTGAAATGATTGAAAATACTTAGTTCACTTGTTTTTCTTCTTTATTTCCTCTATTTTAGGGCAAACATTGTATCCTCGATGTCTCTGGAAATGCCATAAAGAGATTACAGATTGCACAACTTTACCCAATCTCCATTTTTATTAAACCCAAATCCATGGAAAATATCATGTAAGTGTAAATGCCTAAGGCACAAGTCTCTAAGTACAAATCCAGTCTGTTACTTATTATATTGGGTAATTTACTATCTCCCCTGTGTCTCCGTTCCCTTATCTGTAAAATGGAAATAGTATATACCCTCCTTATATGGTTATTGTGAGGATTAAATAAGCGTTCTGTAATACACCTATCATCATCATCAACATTAATATACTAAAGTATAAGGTAATATGTATTAGAATTTTAAGTCTGAATGGTCACATGTGGCTAATAATTACTGAATGGGGCAGTATAGTTCTGGGTAACCACTAAAAAGATAAAATAATGTATACCTATTTATAATAGAGGGCAGAAATCGAATGTAAATAAAACTAAAAGAAGATAGGAAAGAGCAAATAGAAACAGAACAGATGGGACAAGGATACAGACACTGAGATGCCTTTTTTTTTTTAATGTTTGTTTCTTTTTGAGATAGAGAGACAGAGCGAGCGGGGGAGGGGCAGAGAGAGAGGGAAACACAGAATCCAAAGCAGGCTCCAGACTCCAAGCTGTCAGCCCAGAGCCCAATGCAGAGCTTGAACTCACGAACCAGGAGATCATGACCTGAGCCAAAGTCGGACGCTTAACCAACTGAGCCACCCAGGCACCCCCTTTATTTTTTTTTTAAGTTTATTTATTTATTTTGAGAGAGAAAGTGAGCAAGCACAAGCAGGGGGAGGGGCAGAGAGAGAGAGGAAGAGAGAGAATCCCAAGCAGGCTCCATGCTCAGTGCAGAGCCCAATGCAGGGCTCAGTCCCACAACCTCAAGATTATGACCTGAGCCAAAATCAAGAGTCAGACCCTTAACCAACTGAACTACCCACGCACCCCAGACAGTAAGATGCTTTAAATGAACCCAAGTACATTTTTCATTAACTTAATGCTAGACTAAGTGGTCTGATTAAAATACAAAGATTGTGGGGCACCTGGGTGGCTCAGTTGGTTAAGCTTCTTACTTCAGCTTAGGTCATGATCTCACAGCTTGTGAGTTCAAACTCTGCATCCGGTTCCATGCTGACAGCTCAGAGCCTGGATCCTGCTTCAGATTCTGTGTCTCCCTCTCTTCTGCCCTTCCCCCACTCACACTCTGTCTCTCTCCCCATCAAAAATAAATAAACTTTTTTTTTTAATTTTTTAAATACAAAGATTGTCAGAATGGTGGAAGTAAAAATAAATAACTATATGCTGATTTGTAGGAGAGGAAAAAATTTCTTTTCCCTCTACTAGGTTTTCACTTGGACCTCTGTAACTAAAGAGTCACATACAAAATTTATTAAATTCAACTTTTATGTGACATGGGAGCATTCATAAGTAAAGGAAGACCCAAAGAAACAGTTAAACCTGAGCATTTTTATACTAGGTTTGATGACAAATGGACAGTCTTGGGAAAATGTCATAGTACCAAAGAATATGAGCTAAGAATAGCAAACTAGGGAAATTTAGCAAGGCCTTTTTGTTCAAATTCCTCTCAGTATCCCTCCATCTTTGGAGATAAGGGTGCCTATTTCCTCCAAGTATAAGAATACCACCTCTCACATGAGGATCTTGACCCGCCTTGGGGGGAAGATCAGAGTCCTTCATATACCTGCCATCTTTCAAATTCCTTTAAGCTTAAAATATTCAGCAGGCCAAGGTGCCATATTTTAGAATCGTGTGTTATGATACCCATCAACTACATATTGCTTTCATAAGACACACCTTAGATATTAGGCTGTGGAAAAGCTGAAAGTGAGAGACTAGAAAAAAGATATACCATGCAAACATTAACCAAAAGTAAGCTGGTTTATATTGCTATCAACATATACCTAAAGGCAAGAAATCATTACTAGAGATAAAGATGGACATTTCGTAAAAATGAAAGGTTGACCCAATCAGGAAGGTATATTCATACATACATTTGTACTTAATAATATAGTCTCAAAATATGTAAAGCATAAATTGATAACTATAAAAGAAAAAAATACAGAATCATAGTGGGAGAAATTAACATGTCAGTCAGGAAGTAATAGAATAATAAAACAAAAAATCAGTATGGATATAGAACAGCACAAATTAAAAACCTTACCTAACTGACATATGTAAAAAACATTGCATTCAGTATCTGAAGAATTTACACATTAATTTCCAGTACACATAGAACAGTTACCAAGCCTAATCATATGCTAAGCCACAAATTTTCAGTGATTGGAAACAAACATTGTCTGATCATGGTGAAATTAAAATAGAAATCAATAATTAAAATATCACTAGAAAATTCCCATATATTTGGAAATTAAGCATTGTACTTCTGTATGGGCCAAAGAAGAAATCACAGCATAAGTTAATAAATATTTTGAACTAAATGGTAATGAAATTGTCAAGTGAATGAACTTGGAAAATGCAATAGCCTTAATAATGGAAAGTCCACAGCCTTAAATATTAGGAAAGAATATAAGAAATCAAATAGATATTAAAAATCTAAAGTTTTGAGAAATTAGGAAAAAAAAGTAAAACCCAAAGAAGGTAGAAATGTAATGAAATAGAAAACAAACATGGTAAACAGGGTCACCAAAATGAAAAACGTTTTCTTTAAAAATATTATAAGCCATTAATAACAAAGGTTAAAAAAAGAAAATAAAGAAGGCATAAATAATACCAGGAATGAAAATGGAAATATTACTATGCATCAAATAAAATGATCAAAGAACTTGGACACTTCACAAAAGGGTATATCCAAATAATGAATAAACATAAGAAATGGTGCTCAATTAAACATGGAAATGCAAATTAAAACCATAATGTTGTGGGGTGCCTGGGCAGCACAGTTGATTAAGTGTCCCAACTCGACCTTGGCTCAGGAACCATGATTTCATGGTTCCTGAGTTTGAGCCCCACATCAGGCTCTGCGCTGATGGTGCAGAGCCTGCTTGGGTTGGGATCCTGTCTCTCCTCTTTGCAACCCCCTCTGGTTTATGCACGCACACATGCACTCTCCTTTCTCTTGCTCTGTCTCTCTCAAAATAAATAAATAGAACTTAATAAATAAATAAATAAATAACCTTGGGGTACCTGGCTGGCTCCATTGGTAGAGCATGCGGTCTTGTTCTCAGGGTCCTGAGTTCAAGGCCCACATTGGGCATGGAGCCTACTTAAAAAAAAAAAACAAACCATAATGTCATATACTAGCCCCCACACCAAAATAGCTAAAAAAAAAAAAAAAAGGACAGAAAACATCAATCATTAGCAAGGATATGGAACAAATGAAACTCATTGCACTGATAAGGAGTTATCAATTGGCATATCCACATTGGTAAACTGTTTACAGTATCTCCTAAAACTGTATATACTCAACAGAAATGTTTACATGTGTTCACCAAAGACATGTACTATATTGCTGATAGAAGAACCTTTGAAAATAACCAAAAACATTATCCAGATGTCTCAGTGAATACATAAATTCACACAATGAAATATTCTACAGTAATGAGAATGAGCAATCTCCCAACTGCACACAAAAGTATAGAAGAATCTCATAAACATATTTTGAGTAAAAAAATACAGACATATACACACACACACACATATATACATATGTGTGTATATATATATATATATATATATATATATATGTATGTGTGTATACATATGTGTGTATATATATGTGTGTGTGTGTATATATATGTGTGTGTGTGTGTGTATATACACACACACACATATATACACACATATGTATATGTGTGTATATATATACACACACACACATATATGTGTGTATTTATACATATTCTGTGATTCCAAACTTAATCATTGCTTTAGAAGTCAAATGGAGGTTACTCTGAGGGTAGGTAGGTGACTGGAAAGAGCACATCCAAATTTTGGATTGCTGGTATAATATTCTGTATCTTGATCTAGGTACTAGATGATACACAGGTAAGTGTAAGTTGGTAAAAATTCATCAAGCTATATATTTACAATTGTCTTCTATGTTTGAAGGTTATACTTAAAAAAAACTTCAAAAAAGTCTTAAGAAATAGAAAAGGAAAAAAAAATAGAAAAGCTAGTCCTAAACTTATTAAAGAACTTAACTTTGTTATGAAAAACCTTCCCAGAAATAAAACACTAGGCCAACAGGACTTACTAAATTCTGCCAAAAGCTTAGTAATGCAGATCTTACCCAGATTCTTCAATTAATTTTATGGAAAATAAATGAATATGATAAGGAAATGAATTATGATAAGCCAATCTTAACATGAATATAGATGGAAAAATCCTTACCAAAATATAAACAAATTGAGTTCAACAGTTAATTTTTTTTAATAAGATAAAATATAACCACCAAGTTGGATTTATTCAAGAATGCAAGGTTAGGTAAACATTTAAAAATTAACCAGTGGTGGAGCTAGAGAGAAGGTGGAGTAGGAGCCACCAGGAATACACTTCCCCACCTAGAGAGCAATTGGACTTAACAGAATCTGTCAGAAGTAACTACTCTGAAATGCAGCAGTCTTGAAGGCTTGCAGCTTCTAGGGGATGTTTTGAATGGTTCATTTTTGTTAATCTCAGCTTTTAACCTGGTAGCAGCTACCCATATCCCCACCTTCACCCCATAGCAGGGCCACACATGAGCAATTTGTGGGGGCCAAGGTGGTGGGCAATAAGGATTCGGTTCCCCAAATTTTAGAGAATTGTGCTCAAATAGCTGATTGCTTCTTCTGGTTGTGGAAGTGCAGACATGGAGGCAGATACCCATTGTTGCAAGCCCCTACCCCTAGAAAAAGAACAATCTATACTCAAAACTAACAAAAGGAAGGAAATAATAAAGATTAGAGCAGAGATCAACAAAAGAATAAAAAACAGTAGCGAAAATCAGTGAAACCAAAAGTTGATTATTAGAACAAAAGGACAACCCGTTAGCTAGGTGGACTAAAGGGAGAAAAAAATATTTACATTCCTAAAATCTAAAAAGACAGTGATTCTACAGAAATAAAAAGGATTATAAGAGTACTATAAACAATTGTGCACCAAAAAATTATATAAATTAGATGGACAAATTCCTAGAAACACAAACCTGCCAAGACTAAATCAAAAAGAAATACAAAATGTGAATAGACCTATAACTGCTAAAGAGATTGAATCAGTGATCAAACCTCCCA
Source organism: Lynx rufus (assembly GCF_022079265.1). Classification (NCBI taxonomy): domain Eukaryota; kingdom Metazoa; phylum Chordata; class Mammalia; order Carnivora; family Felidae; genus Lynx; species Lynx rufus. The sequence goes on from NW_025814867.1 coordinate 86,278,425, forward strand.
GCAAAGAAAAGCCCCTGGAGCTAATGGTTTCCCTGGTAAATTTTACAAACATTTAGAGAACTAATGCCAATAATCCTCCTCAAACTTTTCAAAAAAATGAAGAGAAAGAGATACATAATACAAGAGAAGGAAACATAGTACAAGAAAACTACAGACCAGTATCTCTTATGAACACTGATGCAAAAATCTTCACCAAAATTCTAGCAAATAGAACTCACCAAAATATTAAGAAGATTATACACCATTACCAAGTGGTTTTATTCCTGGAATACAAGGGTGGTTTGACATGAAAATTAATCAACATAATATAACAACACAATGAAGGAAACAAAAATGAAGGAAAAAACACATGATCATTTCAGTTGGTGCAGAAAAGGCATCTGACAGGGACATCTGGCTGGCTTATTTGGTACAGCATGTGACTCTTGATCTCAGGGTCGTGAGTTCAAGCCCCACCTTGGGTGTAGAGATTACCTTAAAAAAGGGAAAAAAGACATTTGGCAGCATTTAATACCCTTTCATGATTAAGAACACAACAAAATAATAGAAGGAAACTACCTCTACATAATAAAAGCCATGTGTGAAAAACCCACAGCAAACATCATACTGAACAGTGAAAGACTGAAAGCTGTTTCTCTAAGAGCAGGAACAAAGCAAGGATGCCTACTTTTACCACTTCTGTTCAACATAGGTACTGGAAATACTAGCCAGAGGAATTAAGCAAGAAAAATAAAAGGCATCCAAATTGAAAGGGAAGAAATAAAATTATTATCCGTTTGCAGATGATATGATCTTATCTGTAGAAAACTCTAAGGACTGCACATAAAAACTATTAGAACTAATAAATAAATTCAGCAAAATAGCAGCATACAGAGTCAACACAAAAACCAGTTACACTTCTATATGTGGACAATGAACAATCTGAAAAGGAAATTACAAAAACAATTCCATTTACAATAACATCAAAAAGAACAAAATACTTAAGAATTAACCAAGGAAATGAAAGAAAAACACTTACAGTGAAAACTACAAAACATAGCTGAAAGAAAATAAAGAAGATGTAAATAAATGGAGACATTTCTCATGTTCATGGATTAGAAGATTTAATGTCGTTAAAATGTCAGTGCTACCCAAAGTGATCTACAGATTCAGTGCAATGTCTATCAAAATCTTAATGACATTTTTGGCAGAAATAGAAAAACCCAGGGTGCCTGGGTGGCTCAGTCAGTTAAGTGTCCCACTTTAGCTCAGGTCACGATCTCATAGTTCGTGGGTTCAAGCCTCGCGTCGGGCTCTGTGCTGACAGCTCAGAGCCTGGAGCCCGCTTTAGATTCTGTGTCTCCCTCTGTCTCTGTCCCTCCCCTACTTGTGCTCTCTCTCAATCTCAAAAATAAATAAACATTAAAATTTTTTTAAAAATAGAAATTGAAAAGCCCATACTAAAATACATATGAAATCTCAAGACACCCTCCCCCCCCACCCCAGATAGCCAAAACAGTCTTAAAAGAACAACAACAAACTTGAAGATTCAGACTTCCTGATTTCATAATTCTCTACAAAGCTACAGTAACCAAAACCTGTGCTGTTGGTATAAACACATATATAAGACCAATGGAATACAAAACTACAGTGAGATATCATCTCACACCTGTCAGAATGACTAAAATCAAAAACAAGAAACAAATGTTGATAATCATGTGCAGGAAAAAGGAACCCTCATGCCCTGTTGGTGGGAATGCAAATTGGTACAACCATTGTGGGAAACAGTATGGAGGTTTCTCAAAACATTAAAAACAGAACTGCCCTATTATCCAAAAATCACACTACTGGGTATTTATCCAAAATATACAAAAACACTAATTCAAAGGGATATGTGCACCAGTGCACCCCTATGTTTATTGCAGCATTATTTACAGTAGCCAAACTATATAAGCAGCCCTAGTGTCCATCAATAGATGAATGGATTAAAAAAAGGTGGTATGTATATAAAGTGGAATGTTACTCAGCCATAAAAAAAGAAAATCTTGTCATTTGCAACAACATGAATAGAGCTGGAAAGTATAATGCTGAACTAAGTAAGTCAGAGAAAGAGAAATACCATATGATCTCACTCATATGTGGAATTTAAGAAACAAAACAAATGAGTAAAGGAAAAAAGAGACAAGAAACAGACTGTCCTATAGAGGACAACTAATGGTTACCAGAGGGAAGGTGAGTAGAGGGATGGAGAAAATAGGGGATGGGGATTAAAGAGTACACTTATCATGATGGGAAAAAAAATGAAATTAAAAAGACCAATGGAGTAGAATAAAGAGGTCAGAAGTAAACTGCCCTATATATGACTTTTGACAAGGATGCAAAACCATTCAGTGGGGGAAAGGGCAGTCTTTGCAACAAATGGTGCTGGGAAAACTGGTTATCTATATGTAAAAGAATGAAGTTGGACCCTTACCTAACACCATATATACAAAAATTAACTCAGAATGGATCAATGACCAATGTAACAAAAGTAAAATGTAACAATGTAACAGAGTAAAACTCTTAGAAGAAAACAACATTGGATTTGGCATTGATTTATTGGATCTGATACCAAAGGCACAGGTAACAACAAAAGCAGATTAGATTCCATGAATATTTTAAAGTTTTGTATATCAGGGGCACCTGGCTGGCTCAGTCTATGGAGCGTGTGACTCAGGGTTGTGAGTTTGAACCCCATGTTTGGTGTAGAGATTACTTAAAAATAAAATATTTTTTGTCTAAGCTTATTTACTTTGAGAGAGAGAAAACAAGAAAGGGAGGGGCAGAGAGAGGGAGAGGCAGAATCCGAAGCAGCCTCCGTGTTGCCAGCACAGAGCCTGACACCTGGCTCAAACTCACGAACTGTGAGATCATGACCTGAGCCAAGATCAAGAGTCGGACGCTCAACTGACTGAGCCACCCAGGTGCCTCTTATTATTTTTAAAAGATTTTATTTTGGGGGCGTCTGGGTGGCTCAGTCAGTTGAGCATCTGACTTCAGTTCAGGTCGTGGTCTCCTAGTTTGTGGGCTCAAACTCCGTGTTAGGCTCTTGGCTGGCAGCTCGGAGCCTGGAGCTTGCTTCAGATTCTGTGTCTCCCTCTCTCTCTGCCCTCCCCTGCTTGCACTCCGTCTCTCTCTCTCAAAAATAAACATTAAAAAATATAATAATACAGTTTTGTATATCAAAAGACACTATCTACAGAGTACAAAGGCAATCCACAGAATGGGAGAAAGTATTTGCAAATCATATTATCTAATAAAGGATTAATATCCATTATATAGAGAGAACTAAGACAACAAAGAAGACAACTCAATTCAAAAATGAGCAAAGGACTTGAATAGACATTTCTCCAAATAAGATATAGCTGATAAGCACATGAGAAGATGCTAACATCACTAATCATTAAGGAAACGCAGATGAAAACTACAATGAGATCCCATCTCACATGCATTAGGATGGCTATTGTCAAAAAAACAAGTTGCTGACATGGACATGGAAAAATTGGAACTCTCAAACTGTTGGTGGGAATTAATGTAAAAGGGCACAGCTGCTGTGGAAAATAGTATGGTGATTTCTCCAACATTAAAAATAGAGTTACCATATGATCCAGCAATTTCACTTTTGGGTATATACCGCTTCCTTGATGAAGTACTTGTACACTCATGTTTATAGTAGCACTATTCACAATAACTAAAATGTGGAAGAAACCTAAGCACCCATCAGTGGATGAATGGATAAGCAAAATATGGTCTATAAATATAAAGGAGGGGCAGCTGGGTGGCCCAGTTGGTTAAGCATACACCTTCAACTCAGGTTACCATCTCACGGTCTGTGAGTTTGAGCCCCCACATCGGGCTCTGTGCTGACTGCTCAGAGCCTGGAGCTGCTTTGGATTCTGTGTCTTCCTCTCTCTCTGCCTGCCTCTCTCTCTCTTTCTCTCTCTCTCTCAAAAAAAAAAATAATAAACACAAAATAAATTTAATATAAAGGAAGGAAATTCTCCAGTATATTACAACATGGATGATCCTTGCAGGCATTATACTAAGTGAAATAAACCAGTCACAAAAAGACAAATTCTGTATGATTCCATTTACATGAGGTACTCAGAGTGGTCAAAATTACAGAGACAGAAAGTATAATAGTGGTTGCCAGTGGCTGAGGAGATGAGAATGGGTAGTTATTTTTAATATAGTTTTGATTTCACAAGATGAAAACAATTGCAGGATTAGATGGTGGTAATGGTTGCACAACAATGTGAAGATACAAATGCCAGTGAACTGTATGCTTAAAAATGTTTAAAATAATAACTTCTATGTTATGTATATTTTTTCACAATTTTAATTAATTTTCTAAAATCCATGTAAATGTGCCACATTAACAGATATTAGGATCCAAAACATATGAGCATTTTAACAAATGCGGAAAAAGCATTTAATAGAATTAACATCCATTCATGACAACAAACATTTTGCAAACTGTGAACAGAAGGTAATTTCCTTAATCTGACAAAGGTCATTTACAAAATATCAAAGCAAGCATTGGTGCACCTGGGTGGTTCAGTCACTTGAGCATCCAACTCTTGATTTCGGCTCAGGTCATGATCCCAGGGTTGTTGGATCGAGCCCCACATTGGGCTCCACACATAACTTGAAAAAGCTAAAAAATTGCTTAAAAAATTCTCTAGGGGCATGTAGGTGGCTCAGTCAGTCAAGTGTCCAATTTTGGCTCAGGTCATGATCTCATAGTTCGTGAGTTCGAGCCCCACATCAGGCTGTCTGCTGTCAACACAACACCCACTTTGGATCCTCTGTCTCTGCCCCCCCTCCCCTGCTCATTTTCTTTCTCTTTCTCTCTCTCTCTCTCTCTCTCTCTCTCTCTCTCTCAAAAATAAACATTAAAAAAAGTCTTTCTCTTTCCCTTTGCCATTCTTCCCTGCTCACACTGTTTCTAATATACATACATATACATATATGCAAACATCATATTTAATGATGACATATTGAACGCTTTCCCTTTAAGTTGGGAACAAATTCTCATATACCCATCATCCAGCTGCAGCAATAATTACCAGCTATGACCAATCTTGTTTCATCTATCCCACCACCTCCCTACCCCTCCGCACCAGATTATTTTGAAACAAATCCCAGACATTATATGGTTTTATCTATATATTTCAGTATATGTTTGAAAGATAAGAATTCTGTTATTGGAAAACCTCTCTATGGTGATGGTTCAGCTTCTGACTCTTGATTTCAGTTCAGGTCATGATCTCCAAGCCCTGTGTTGGACTTGGGATTGTCTCTGTCCCTCTTTCTCTGCCCTTCCCCCGGCCTGTGCTTTCTCTCTCTCTCTCCCAAAATAAATAAATATTTAAAAAATAAAAATAGGGGCACCTGGGTGGCTCAGTTGGTTAAGCATCCAACTTCAGCTCAGGTCAGGATCTCCCGGTTTGTGAGTTCAAACCCCACGTCGGGCTGTGTGCTGACAGCTGGGAGCCTGGATCCTGCTTCATTTTGTGTCTCCTTATCTCTCTACCCCTCCCCCTTTCTCTGTCCCTCTCTCTCAAAAATAAACATTAAAAAAAATTAAAAGCTTAAAAAGAAAACATCTCTATGATGTCACACCTAAAACAACTTTTTATATCATCAGATAGTTCAAATTTTCCTGATTGTTTCATAAGTTTTGCTTATGTTTTTTCAATTGGTTTGAATCAAGTTCCAGGTGAGATCTACTTGTGACAGTTTGTTGTTAAGTATTTTAATCTATAGACTCTCTCTCCATCTCTCTTTTTTTTTCAATTTATTCGTTAAATCATTTCTTCTGCAAAGTTCTCCCTAGACTATATTTTGCTGATTGCCTTCTCATGGTGTTCTTTGATATGTTCATGTGTCTCCTTTGTTACCTGTAAATTGGTAGGTAGATCTTAATATGAAATTTTGATCAGAGTGAAAACTGTGACATTAAGGCTTAGTTTTTTTGGCTGCCTTGAGCCAATGCAAAAGTGTGTTGAAACCCAGTGTCATTCCAAGCATAAAGCTATATACTTAGTGACTGAATCCAATGTTTTTTTTTTTTAGAGAGAGAGTGGGGTAGGGGCAGAGGGAGAGAGTATCCTAAGCAGGCTCCACGCTTAGCACAAAGTCTGATGCAGGCCTCGATTCTGTGACCCTGAGATAATGACCTGAGCTGAAATCTAGAATTGGACACTCAACTGACTGAGCCACCCAGGCGCCCCTAAATCTAATTTTTAATGACATATATATATTCTCAACAAACCTCAACTCTTCATGATTTTATGTTTTATGTGTCTCTTCTAATTCCTCATCTTCTTTCAAAAAGTATTATAATGTATTAATTAGCAATTCCTAAATTTACTTGCATAGGGAAATGAATAAGCGTCTGACAGAAGAACAAGCCAGAAAGACATTTGAGAGAGCCATGAAACTGGAACAAGAATTTACTGAACATTTCACAGGTTGGTATCATGTGTGTCAGTGCCCTAATAGAATTTTGATTTGGAGCCATATGAACTGACCTATTGAAATGGATTTTGAACTATGCCCACATCTATCAGTAATTATTTACTGTGGCTAATACTAGGTATTAATACTATGTAAGTAATACTGTGGTTTTCAGAATAATTCATCTAATTTAGGCAGTGCTGATGAGGAATCTTGAAATTTAGTGTTTCTTAAGTTGCTGATTAGGACATACTAGACTGGAGAAAAATAGATTCAGACTTGATTTCTTCTGTGAAACTGACTTTTCCCTTACGCTTCATAAATTTTGATCCATTTTAAGATACTATTAAAAAGAAATGAGTGGGTAGCAATTCCCAAATCTCCCATTCATTTTGTCCTTTAAAGTATTCCTCAGGTGTTCATAAGTACATCACATGCCTTGGTGTTGTAACTCAAGTGCTTTTTTCCTTCTTTTTTTAAAATAATTTCAGACTTCTAGAACAATCACAAGAATAGTATCAGCAATTCTCATACACTTCTCACCTATATTTTCTAAATGTTAACATTTTACCACATTTAATTTTTTTCTGAAACATTTAAGAGTAACTTGCAAGCAGATGCCCCTTTGCCTCTAGATGCTTCAGTGTGTATTTTCCAAATACACAAAACTAAGTAAAAATTGCCAAGTCTCATTTTCAATCAGCATTTAAAATAAAAATTCTTACATTTTTCAAATATGAAAATTAATGAAATGAGCACTTACTACTAAGCAAACAATACATAAATGGTCTCTTGCTGGATGAATAACTAGTTCTAAGATCTAGCTTCTATTTCACCGATGATTGTGATGGTAAAGATAGACAGTTAATGGAGGTTTCTGATTTTGTTTCTGTTACAGCTATTGTACAGGGAGATACGCTGGAAGACATTTACAACCAAGTGAAGCAGATCATAGAAGAACAGTCTGGTCCTTACATATGGGTTCCAGCAAAAGAAAAGTTATGAAGACTGATGTTTCTCGGTTTCTCTTTTCCACGATTTCATTTTCTTTGACATTTCTTTGCCCTTTTCTTTTGGAGTCTGTCTGCAATACTCCTTCCATGTTGAATCATATCCCACTCATCATGGTGTATGGTTGTGCTTAGTTTTGACATCTGGTGTCTCCTTCAAGTTGTAGCATCTGTATTACTTTATGTCGCTATTGGTTTGTGGCCATTTTTCAGAACTAAAGGTGGAATGGCCTGACCAGCTATTAAGGATTTGGGGAGACTGGGAAATTGTGGTAAAATTCCTTAATGTTTAAGGGAAAGTAACTTTAAGAGATTTTCAGAAAAGCTTTATATACATTCTTTTCAAATTTCAGTATAAATGAAAGAAAAGTGGTGTTAAACAGTGATTTAGTAAACTTTGAGCAACAGTGCACGCTTAACTTTAATAGCATGGTTTGGCCAATATATTAACTCTCAAGTCCTTTTCTCAGTTGACTTGTGTTATCAAAGCCAATATTTCATTATAGACAAATAAGGAAAATATGTGGTTTTTAATTTCAAAATTAATGTCTACGTTAACTTGCATAATTTCACAAGGGATATTCATTTTTCATAAGAGTTCTTCAAGTCTTTTATTGTTTGAGGGTTCTTAGTACATTTGCTAGGAATAGCAGTGTTTAAATGTTTTTAATCTACTTGTGCAACACTATTTATAGTGTCTTACAAAAGTTCAAACATAATGATCATCACAGTTTCTGAATTGAGGCCGTGTTTAGGTGCTAGGGGAGCTCACCTTTTACACAGAAGGTTGAGAAAATTTCATAGACGTAAATACAGGCAGAACAGACATTCTAGTGATGATGTAGTACTCATGGCAATGGAAAAGGAGTCCAATTCATAGTCTAAAACTTTAAATGTATTCTTAGGGATCAGATTTTAATGAATATTTTACCCACAGTAACTGCCTATTTTGTTATAATAAAATATATATATATATATAAATATATATAAAACTTTCTTTAACTAAACTCTGTAACTATGGGAATTATTTTCTTTACATAGTTGCACACACACACAAACATATATATATTTAAAATATATTTTTTCTTTTGCCACCTACTCTTAACTTTTTGTTTGGTTTTTAAATTAAATATTAATTGATTAGACTTTATCTTCCTTAATCACGTGAACTGAAAACAGGGATATGGTGGTTGTGGAAAGAACCTTTAGGGAAATTAGATTACATACAAAAGTATAGGCATGTTCTCCTCTTTTCTACAAAAGTTTTCAGATGGTTCCTGGTTTTGTTTTGGGTTTCTTTGTTACTGTTGTTCTTGTCATTGGGTTTGGATTTGGCCCTCTGCCTCTCCTTCCACTTCTCCTTTCACTGGTAGACAAAGAAGGAAAAGCCTTGTGTGTGTGTTTTCCCTTCAGACTGCACACCTTTCACCTCTTGTAGCTGCTCTGCATTAGAGTTGCACAGATCTTCATGGTGGGCAATTTTAAGAAATTTTAGTGAAAGGTAGATGTGATTTCAGAAATCAACTTCTCTGGTCTTTTATATTAATAATATTGTTTGCCTTCCTTTTGCTTTTTGGAGTTTATTAAATATGTGTTTTTGACAACCTCCTCATTACGGTTTCTTAAACAAATGAGTACTGGTTTGTAAAGGATTATCAACATTATCCATTCCATTTATGAGAAAGAGGAGAACAGCTAATAAACTTTATTGTAAAATCCATATGTTAAATGTGTCTTGAATTCTGAAAGAAAATAATATTTTACAAGCTGACATTTTCTTCGAACTTGGAGCATCATGTAATTTACAAATAGACTTCATGGGCCATTAGGAAACCTAATCAAATTTCTTCTATAGGTTTTGGAATTGAGTATGTTAACACATTGAAATATATACTATGGCTATAATGCTAATTATAGTAAGTTGTTACCAAACATAAAACAACTAGAAGAAAATTATTGTAAAATGAGCCCAAGAGCCCCAGAATCACTCTGCAGCAAGACCCCAGCCAGCATAAGCCATTTTGAAGTATTTATTGGTTACATGTTATAAAATACCAAGAGATTATGAAAACAGTGCCATTTAACTCTTAAAATGTGTATTACATTGCTTTCAGATGTCCTTGTTAAGTGATGTTTTTGTAAGAAAATACTAACTTTTGTGCAACTTTCTAGATTGTATAGAATTATTAATAAAAGTACTAATTGCTTAGTACTACTGTGTAATAGCCACTTTAGTATATTATCATTTAATTTTAAAAGATAAGAATTTAAGAGTTACTAGCCCCTCTGTGAAATCACTTGCCCAAGTGACAAGCTAGTAAGCAGCAGTGCTTGGTGTTTGTATCCAAGTCTTTCTGCCCCAAGTTCTTTCTAATCTACCTTGTTTTTCAGCCCCTACTGTGTAAGGCACTGTGACTCAAATTGTGTTATTTTAGTGCCCCTTTACAGAGACAGACTTAGATGAAGGCCCTTGCCCAGAGTCACACAACAAGTAAGGACAGACCCATGGAACAAGTCATTCCCATCACAGCTGAAATGACTGTTTCTGAGAAAGAAGTCAGCCTAGCACTGTCACGGTGACCTACAAAAAACTTCTTTAGAACCAAAAATGGAACGGTATTCATTAGAAGAAAAAAAAAAAAGTCCACAATACACAGGCAATAACAGTATTTCAAATGTTTTATGAGATATTTATATTTTTAATATGCTTAATATTTTTAAGTTGGCAAAAATAAAAGTGCCTCTTAAATGTGACTACACATTTCTGGTTGCTTTTTTGTTCCACATCTTCCCAAGGGTCTTCAAAAAATGATGGAAGCAAGCTTGCAGAACAGATTCTTACAAATACCTGATAACCCACTATTTACTATTTAAATTCCAAAGATGGCAATTTGGGGACTTTACTCATAAGAAAAGTTTGTTTTCTAAAGTATCAGAGTCAACAACTTACCTTCCAAAATTCTATCTTGAATACTCTTAATTTACATATGGTAAAACAAGCCCAGAGATCCTCATGTTTTAACCAAAGTTACACTACAGTTGAGGAGCATTAGAACGTTTGATTCCTGGTTCCTTGAACAGTTGGTTTGTCTACCATCCAGTTCCTTGTCTTCTGTGCTCTAAGCTGAATTCAGTGGGTTATTCAGTCCCTCAAGGTTTGAATTACTGACTAAAAGAAAGTAAATATCAATAAACTTAAGAGATTTTATTGAGAGATTTGAATTTGAAAGCCATCAGGGAAAAACACGAATGTCACTTTTCTGACCTCAGTTTAGATTATCTCGTGTTTTAGTCCAATGTTAAAGACTCCATTTATCTGCCTCCAGAATTGCACAGTACAGCTCTCGTTGGCTTTGGCTGTGGAATACTACAATGTGAAGAATGTAGGCTGTGGAATCAGAGCTTCATTTGAATACCAGCTTGGCCACTCACTGGTTATGTAACTAACCATGGGCAAATCATGCCATCCCTCTTTCTGTTTACTTCTCTGTAAAGTGGAAACATTTTGAGAATAAGATTATAAATAAGGAAGGCTAGCACATAGTACATTCTAAAAGTTAATTCCCTTTTCCTCTAGAATCAGAAGCCTGGAATTGTTGCAACTCACCTTGTACAGATTACCTTGAGCCTTCATTTTGCCATATTTTAAATGGGGTTTGAATGACTACCTTGCAGGACTGTTATAAAGGTTAAGTAAAGCAGTGTGTACAAAAACTGATCACAACATCTGATGCTTGACTCTCACTACCTATTCTTCCCTTGCTCTGGAGTGTGTTTATGATTGGTAGCAGAAAACTGAGAGAATAACATGGTCCACCATTCTTCATCAACTATAGAGAAATTTTCTTCGATGGACTTTCAGTTAGGAAATTATTTACTTTTCAGTACCCTATGATCCTGCTTACTCATCTCTTCTAAGCGTCCCTACTCCAGAGATGTCAGAGATTGGCCTGCCCTACCTCAACCTTAAACATGGAAGGCATCAAGATCTTCTAAGCCATTCTCACACCTGCACGGTACTAGACACAACAGTCCCTAGCAGTTTTACAGAACATTCATTATTGAGAGTCTAGAAACAGGCCTGAAAAACGATTATTTAAATCACATGGGTAAGATACATCTTCTCTTATTTAACTTGACTTAGAATAGTCACTACTTAGTGATTACTTTCTCAGTGACTTTCCACTACCGCTCTTTCTTCATTCTCCTCCAAATATGATTACCTGAGAGATGGCAAAAAAAAAAAAGAAAGAAAAAGAAAGTTCTAGTCTGCCAAACAGCGTTGTGAACAGAATTGGTGGTCAGGTAAACCAAAGTTTGAAACTTTTAGGAATAGGTAGCACACCTGACCAGGGAGAGTTTAACACTACAATTTTTCTAGCAGTTTCTATCAACATACAAGAGTAGTACACTGGTGGGGGAAGATGAGGGGAAGGAGACTAGAAGGCAGTGAAGGCTGGAATTCTCTCCCAGTGTCTTTTTTTGTTTACTTGTTATTGAAGTATACATATGTAGAATGTATGAATATCATAAGCACATAACCTCACTGAATGTTTACAAACCAACATTACCCGCGTAACAATCTGCATGAAGCTCAAAAAACAGAACGTGACCGCTCCAGGTACCCCCCTCAATCTCCCTCCCAGTCACTGCTCCTACTCCAAAGGAAGCCACTACCCTAACAAATTTTTTTTTTCATTTATGTACAGTAAAATTCTCTATGGTGTTCAATTCTGTGAGTTTTGACCCATGCATACCATGTAACCACCCCATTACCCCCAAAACTGCTACCCCCAACTTGCAACCACTGGTATTTCTCAGTGCCTATAGTTTTGCCTTTCCCAGAATGTCATATAAATGGGACTATATCCCATGTAGCATTTTGGGTGTGGCTTCTTTGACTTTGCAAAATGCATCAGGTTTATCCGTGTTGCTGTAGGAATCAATAGTTTGTTATTGCTAAGTAGTAGTTCATTTTGCAGAGGTAGAATTCGTGTATCCCTTCACTGAAGGACTTTTGGGTTGTTTTCAGTTTTTGCCACTGTATTTTTGTGCTTCTTTGCAACTTCAGGTCTGCAGGAGCAAGAAGCAAACCAGGAATGGGTTTCTGATCTGACAGCCATGACAGGCCCTCGCCCACCCACCTTCCTCTCTCCTGTGAGCATCCACACATTTTGCCCGTTGCACAGGAGCTTATCATAAAACAAACTTTAAATGCAGAATGTTATGTCCCAAGAGTCTGTTTACAGAATAAAATGATACCTAGAGTAGGAGACTACAAGTAGAAGCAATTTTGAATTTTTAGAATTTCCGATTCCCAGGAATAACACTCAGATGGTCCAAACACGGGATGTGCCAATGACCAGTGCCAGATTCTCATTGCTGGTGTCCTAAGGGAGATAAGTGTAGTCTGTTTAGGACAGTAGTAAATGAAAGAAAATAGTCTGAGAAGAAAACAGAGCAACAAATGAAAATAGCCATGTGTTAAACATGAGACTAATAGCCTTACAATTTAGAAAACTGCCCATGGAGACAGTCCTCCTCTTTCAAGAAAATCTAGTTTGTTGAACACCAAAGGATTGTAGTTTGTTTTTTAAAATTAATAACTACCAATTCCCTTTAGGTGGTAACTTCTCTGTATCTTAAAAATTACTAATATTGTGTGATTAACAGAAATTGTTCATTGCTAAGTAGGGCAATTCTAGTGCAGCATTCCTCAGGAATCCTTGACCCTGAGCTGCCTTCCCCTCCATTGATTGCATGCAGATAGTATGAATGGCCTTGTCAGTCTTTTCCATTCATATCTGATACGACTTGATTTCTCTTGTGTGTTTTCGAACAACAACAATAACATTAGGTCCTTCTTCTAAACTGGCACTAAACTAAACCTTAGGAACTATCTGGTGTTACCCAAAATAGGAAGAAACTATTCAAATTGAGTATATATTCATCCCTATTTCTGCTAGTCAACTGTTAATGACCAATGTCATTTGGACCGTTTTTAACCACTGAATGATTTTAACTACTGAATAAATAGTAGAATGATTTTTTTTTCAGAGAGAGAAGAATCTTTTTTTTTCATGTTTATTTATTTTTGAGAAAGAGGACAAGTGGGGGAGGGGCAGAGAGAGCCAGAGACACAGAATCCGAAGCAATCTCCAGGCTCTGAGCTGTCAGCATAGAGTCCGATGTGGGGCTTGAACTCACAAACTGTGAGATCATGACCTGAGCTGAAGCCGGACGCTCAACCAACTGAGCCACCCAGGCGACCTGAGAGAGAGAAAGAATCTTAAGCAGGCTCCATGCTCCATGCGGAGCCCAACGCAGGGCTCAATGCAATGACCCTGGGATCATGACCTGAGCCGAAATCAAGAGTCAGATGCTCAACAGATTGAACCACCCAGGTGCCCCTAGAATGATTTTTTTTTTAACTATATAGAAGCCAGTGCTCAAAACAATTAGCATGTAAAATAAGATATAGCGAATTTTCTGATGGAAGAAAAGATTAGAACAAGTGATGTAATCTTTCTTTAGGATGTCTAAAATTAGGTTCATTCACCTCACAGATGGGAGGGCTAAAGACAAGACGAAAGTCCCATATGTTTCACACTATGAATCTCTACAAAAAGGTTTTCTAAATCTTGTGACAGTCATTTGATCAAAAATATCCACTTCCCTAGTGGTATTTAAGACGAGAAAAACTATGTCTTGATAATAGATCCCTTTCTCTATGAAAGTTCAGTGTTCGGTCTGGATCTAGTTTATCTGACATTCCTCACTCTTACTAGGAAAAAGCTCTACGAACCTTTTAACAACTTCTCTCCTGATGGCTAGTAATGTACTTAATAGAATATTCTCTACATCAGCCACGTTTTAACCTTAATGCTCCTTGACATTTCTCTTCCCCCAAATATTTGGTCACCACCTACTACTGATTCTTCCTTAATGTCATATTTTTCTTGCTATTACTTCTACTGTCATCACTCTAATCCTTAACCCACCCTCATCCCCAGGCCTGGGTTACTTCAGTGGCCTCTTAATTCATCTTCTAGCCTCCTCTAATTTCTCCCCTTGCTGATCCAGCCATCACCCGATGACTTTTCCTAAAATGCAGCTTGGATTGTGTTTCTCCTCTCCTCAGTGACCTTCGTGGGTCCTAAATCCAAACTAACTTTCCCGTATAGTACGGTTCTGGAATATAGTATGTGGTCAATCAGTCATCTACTGCCCCCTACCTCCCAAGCCATACCCGGGCAGGTCTTGTCCTGCCACTGTTGGTCATGCAAATTGCTGCCTTGCTAACTGTTGTGCCCTCCCCACCCAAGTGCCCTTATCAAAGCCCTACCTTTCTTCAAGGCCCACCCTAAATCCCTCCTCCTGCAGAAGACTCCCCGGTCGTTCTAGCCGACGAAGCCTGAATTCCTACAGTATATATTTTGAGTCCACCTAACAGCATGTTCAACCTGTGCTGTTTTCACCTCTTTAGGTACATGGTTTGTCTCAGATTAGGAGGACTTCTCCTTATGTACTTCTGTCCCAGTAAAATACCCATGGCAGCTGATCAGAGGGCACAGCTCTGCCACCTCTCCGGAGCCTGCAAGCCTCATACAGCACGACTGTCTTCAGTGGCTTGACTTTTCATGATCATGACCTGAAAAGAGCACTGTGTAAGTGTTAGCAGCCGCTTCATCTGCACAGTGGTTGAGTTGGGATGGGGGAGTGGACAGGAGTGGATAAAACAGTCTGACTACAAGTCTCTAAATCAGCCAAAATTTTCATTTAATTATAGTCCTTTCCTTTCTGGCCCGTGGTATAATCATCTTCCTTCCTGAACATGCTTTGTGATTTTTCTCTTTGTATCAATTTTATTTTCTTGTGCATATGTTTTCATTATAAGTCATGTCACAGGTGGGTGGGAGAGACGCTGGTCCTTGTCTCACAGAGTCAGAGAATGAATCTCACAGACAGCAGAGAGTGAGCAAAGCGATAGAGTTTATTGAGCGAGAAAGTACAAAGCTCTCAAGAGTGAGAGGGGTCCCTTTTCATGCGTCTGTCAGCCACGTGGATGTCTTCTTTGGAAAACACTCAACATCAGAGAAATACAAATCAAAACCACAATGAGATACCACCTGTCAGAATGGCTAACATTACAACTCAGGCAACAACAGATGTTGGCGAGGTTGTGGAGAAAGGGGAACTCTTTTGCACTGCTGGTGGGAATGCAAACGGGCACAGCCACTCTGGAAAACATATGGAGGTTCCTCAAAAAGTTGAAAACAGAACTACCCTATGACCCAGCAATTACACTACTCAGTATTTATCCAAAGGATACAAAAATGCTGATTCGAAGGGGCACATGCACCCCAATGTTTATAGCAATGCTATCGGCAATAGCCAAACTATGGAAAGAGCCCAAATGCCCATCGACTGGCGAATGGATAAAGAAGATGTGGTTTATATATATACAATGGAGTACTACTCGGCAATGAAAGAGAATGAAATCTTGCCATTTGCAACAACAACATGGATGGAACTAGAGTGTATTAGGCTAAGCAAAATAAGTCAGTCAGAGAAAGACAGATATCAATGTGGAATTTGAGAAACACAACAGATAACATAGGGGAAGGGAAGGGAAAATAAGATAAAAACAGAGAGGGAGGCAAACTGTAAAAGACTCTTAAATACAGAGAACAAACTGAGGGCTACTGGAGGGGAGGTGGGTGGGGAGATGGGCTAAATGGGCGACGGACATTAAGGAGGGCACTTGGAATGAGCACTGGGTATCATATGTAAGAGATGAATCACTGGGTTCTACTCCTAAGGCCAAGACTACACTCTATGTTAACTAACTTGAATTTAAAAAGAGAGAGAGAGGGGCACCTGGGTGGCGCAGTCGGTTAAGCGTCCGACTTCAGCTCAGGTCATGATCTCACGGTCCGTGAGTTTGAGCCCCGCATCGG
Organism: Lynx rufus; assembly: GCF_022079265.1. Classification (NCBI taxonomy): domain Eukaryota; kingdom Metazoa; phylum Chordata; class Mammalia; order Carnivora; family Felidae; genus Lynx; species Lynx rufus. Next base: position 86,294,875 of record NW_025814867.1, read on the forward strand.
GCTCTGGGCTGATGGCTCAGAGCCTGGAGCCTGTTTTAGATTCTGTGTCTCCCTCTCTCTCTGCCCCTCCCCCGTTCATGCTCTGTCTCTCTCTGTCTCAAAAATAAAAATTAAAACTAAAAAAAAAAAAATAATTAAAAAAAATAAATAGAGAGAGTGAGAGGGTCCTGACTGGGTTGCCACCAAGGATTTTTATCTCTGACTTTTTATTGGGACCTTATCAGGAACTGGATGACTCTATTCGTGGCATGTAGCATGCACAGGTCTGGGATGCATTTATCCTTTTTTTTTTCCAGAACCTGTCCACAGCTATAGCCTCCCACCCACATATGCAGCTGGGGCTGGGGGCACGGTGGACACCTCAAGGATTAGGAGGGCCAGGAGGGTCTGAGAGCCACTTTGGTGAGCCTTGAAGCCAAGGCAGAGGCTGGCCCAGGGGGAGCCATCATGGCTGTAATCAGCCTCCCCAGGGTCCCTTATCTACCCCTGCCTACTGCTAACCCCTTCCCTACTCATCATCTGAAACCCTGCTTGGAAGTAGCTGAAGTAGGAATACTTTCTCTGAAAGTCTTAGTGACAGAGCCAAATATAGTACTCTTGCTTTTACTTCTTTTTAAAAAAATTTTTTTAATGTTTATTTTTTGAAAGAGTGAACAGGGGAGGGGCAGAGAGAGAGGGTGACACACAAACTGAAGCAGGCTCCAGGTTCTGAGCTTCAGTGGGGCTTCAACACACAAACCGCGAGATCATGACCTGAGCCAAAGTCAGATGTTTAATCAGCTGAGCCACCCAGGCAGCCTTGATTTTACTTCTTTACTCTTTACCTCCTTTTATACTGGTTTCCATTCATTAAATCTTTTTTTTAATGTTTATTTATTTTTGAGAGAGAGAGAGAGAGAGAGAGAGAGCAGGGGAAGGGCAGAGAAGGGTGGGGGGATCCCAAGCAGGCTCCATGCTGACAACAGAGAGCCTGATGCAGGGCTCAAACTCAGGAACTGTGAGATCATGACCTGAGCCCAAGTTGGACGCTCAAGTGACTAAGCCACCCAGGCATACCTCCACTCATTAAATCTTATATTAAATGAAACAGATGGAGATTTATTTTTTTAAATTTATTTTTAATTATTCATCCAAGTTAGCATATAGTGCAATAATCATTTCAGGAGTAGATTCCAGTGATTCATCGCCTATGTATAACACCCAGTGCTCATCCCTACAAGTGTCTTCCTCAATGCCCCTTACCCATTTAGCCCATTCCACAACCCCTCCAGCAACCCTCAGTTTGTTCTCTGTATTTGAGTCTTTTATGTTTTGTCCCCCTCCTTGTTTTTATTTTTACTTCCCTTCCCTTATGTTCATCTGTTTTGTATCTTAAATTCCACATATGAGTGAAGTCATATGATATTTGTCTTTCTCTGACTAATTTTGCTTAGCATAAATACCCTCCAGTTCCATCTGCGTTGTTGCAAATGGCAAGATTTCATTCTTTTTGACTGCCAAGTAATATTCCATGGTGTGTGTGTGTGTGTGTGTGTGTGTGTGTGTGCACCACATCTTCTTTATCCATTTACCTGTAGATGGACATTTGGGCTCTTTCTATAATTTGGCTATTGTTGATAGTGCTGCTATAAACATGGGGGTGCATGTGCCCCTTCGAAACAGCACATCTGTATCCCTTGGATAGATACCTAGTAGTACAATTGCTAGGTCATAGGGTGGTTCTATTTTTACCTTTTTGAGGAACCTCCATACTGTTTTCCAGAGTGGCTGCACCGGTTTGCATTCCCACCAGCAGCGCAAAAGAGATCCCCTTTCTCTGCATCCTCGCCAACATCTGTTGTTGCCTGAGTTGTTAATGTTAGTCATTCTGACTGGTGTGAGGTGATATCTCACTGTGGTTTTGATTTGTATTTCCCTGATGATGAGTGATGTTGCGCATCTTTTCATGTGTCGGTTGGCCATCTGGATGTTTTCTTTGGAGAAGTGTCTATTCATGTCTTTTGCCCATTTATTCACTGGAGTTTTTGTGTTTTGGGTGTTGAGTCTGATAAGTTCTTTATAGATTTTGGATACTAACCCTTTATCTGATATGCCACTTGCAAATATCTTCTCCCATTCTGTTGGTTGCCTTTTAGTTTACTGACTGCTTCCTTCAATGCGCAGAAGTTTTTATCTTGAGGTACTAATAGTTCATTTTTGCTTTTGTTTCCCTTGCCTCCAGAGACATGTCGAGTAAGAAGTTTCTGTGGCCACAAAGAGGTTTTTGCCTGCTTTCTCCTCTAAGATTTTGATGGCTTCCTGTCATATGTTTTAGTCTTTCATCCATTTTGAGTTTGTTTTTGTGTGTAAGAAAGCAGTCCATGTTCATTGTTTAGCATGTCGCTGTCCAGTTTTCCCAGCACCACTTGCTGAAGAGACTGTCTTTATTCCATTGGACATTCTTTCCTGCTTTGTCAAAGATTAGTTGGCCATATGTTTGTGGGTCCATTTCTGGGTTCTGTATTCTGTTCCATTGATCTAAGTGTCTGTTTTTGTTCCAGAACCATACTGTCTTGATGATCACAGCTTTGTAATGCATCTTGAAGTCCGGATTGTGATGTCTCCAGCTTTGTTTTTTTCAGGATTGCTTTAGCTATTTGGAGTCTTTTCTGGTTCCACACAAATTTTAGGATTGTTTGTTCTAGCTCTGTGAAGAATACGGGTGTTATTTTGATAGGGATTGCATCGATTATGTAGATTGCTTTGGGTAGTATCAACATTTTAACAACATTTGTTCTTCCAATCCAGGACCATGGAATATTTTTTCCATTTTTTTGTGTCTTCTTCAATTTCTTTCATAAGCTTTCTATAGTTTTTAGTGTATAGATTTTTCACCTCTTTGGTTAGGTGTATTCCTAGGTATTTTATGGGTTTTGGTGTAGATGGAGATTTATTAATAGCTTTAAAACTCTATCTGCACAGTTAATCTCAGAGCTTTATTTTTTTTATTTATTTGTCTGAGAGAGGAAGATACGGTGTGAGTGGGGGAGGGGCAGAGAGAGAGAGAGAATCCCAAGCGGGCTCTGCACTGCCACCACAGAGCCTGATGCAGGGCTTGAACTCATGAACTGTGAGATCATGACCTGAGCTGAAACCAAGAGTCAGACGCTTAATTGGCTGAGCCAGCCAAGTGCCCCAATCTCAGTCTTTTAATCCTCTTCTACAATTTTATTTTTCTATCTATCTATCATCTATCTATCTATTTAATTTTTAGTTGGCTCCACTCCCAGGGAAGAGCCCAACACAGGGCTTGAACTCACAACCCTAAGATCAAGCCCTGAGCTGAGATCAAGAGTGATGCTTAACTGACTGAGCCATCCAGGCACCCCCCTCTCTACATTTTAAATTCTGGGTTGCAAAGAAAGTTTTCAGGGGAAAAAACATTTCATGGCTTGATAACTAAAATAATAAACCAAGCTCGGGGATGCTGGGCTTACATTTGAATGGAGGTTTGATGCAGAGTTTTTCCCACCCCTCTTCTTTCCCATCTCCAAGGAAGAAACACTGTCCCTTTCCCTGTTTGTCCTCCTGTTCTTATTCCTTACGTCTTCTTCAATTAACCCTCTTTTCCTGTGTGTTTAGTCTCCTTCCTGCATGGGCTACTTGTGTTCTGACTATATAATCAAATCTCTCCTAACCTATAAAAATTTTCCGTGGACTCCTAATCCCCTTGAAACAACCTCACTCCTCTTCCTTTCTTAGCCAAATATCTTGAAAAGGACACTGTCCATTTTTCCGTCCATTTATAATAAATACTAATGATTTGTTGAATGCCTACAGTATTTTAGACAGGATGTTGGCCATTGGGAATGACAGTAGACAGGACACCCTGCCCTCATGCTGCTCAGCCTCCTGGCCAAACCTTGGCCCTTGCCCTGCCACTGAAACTGCTCGGACAAAGCTGTCTGTGGACCTCCTACTCCCCAAATTCCGTGGCTCTTCTCAGTCCTTCCCCCTCAGCAGCACAAGATACTTGAACAGCAGTGAATAATATCCTAACACAATAGAAATCATTCCCCATGCTCAAGGCCCTGTGATGAACACAAAGAAGAACAAGCACAGAATCTGCCTTTGAAAAGCTTACACGCAGAAAATATTGTGTAGCCCAAGTGAACAGGGCTCTCCCTAAGGGAAGCTTCATAGGGAAAATACGTTTAAAGAGACAAAAGCTTGTATTCACAAAGCGTGTCCAATATATCTATCATTGATCTCAATATACAAATTCAGATGTATTAACGAGTCAGCAAGTACATGGTGACTGATGTTGTTGCAGGATCTTTTACCTCAATACCCGGGATTTGTTGTCTCGCTGCTTTGAAGAATGAAGAGGTGGACACAAAATGAGCAGCGGGCTAAAGTTTATCAGAGTATAAGATCAGAAAGGAAGAATCGTATAAAAGCTCTCTTTACAGAGAGGGGACGTTCGAAAGTGAATGCCCACAACTATAGGCAAAGGGTTTTGTTCTATAGGGTTCCGGTCAGCCTCCCTCTTCCCTTCTCACTTGTTCCTTCTCAGGTTCTACCCTGACTGGCTGGATAACTCTAGGTTGTCCATTTCTGACTGGCTAGACTCTCTTGTGTGAGGTGTGAGACTGTGGTCACACTGCCCCTCATGTAACGTACGTTTTATGGTTTACTTATTTTAGTTAGGTACTTTGATTGTCAAATTCCTGAGGGGCACCCAAGGGGGAGTAGGTGGTGTCCATCACATTCTTAAGAGGAACGTTACGCCAGAGGGAGTTTGCTGTGATCAGACATTCCCATCAATGCTCCAAAATATGTGTTTGTCTCCAACCAGGGACCTCAGGCCCTAACCTTTCCCTCTCAGCCTATTTTCTCTTTTCTTTTCCTTATCACAATGTCAAGAGTAATACCCTTTGATAACACATTTACTGCTCCAAATGTTCACAATTGCTCATATTTTCTGTGCATACCAGCCCTTCCAAGTGTCCCCTAAATAAGCGTTGTTGGGGCTTGTTCTTAGTCGAAGACGTTACAGCTCATAGGAACAGAAAAATACAAATCATGGCTTGTTGAGATTTTAAAAAAATATCTTCCCCAAGATTCTGGGTAAAAGAATTGTTCATCCATATTTTGCTGGCTCATTAGCTCACAGCTGCCCACACAGATTCTCTACCCCCTGTTAAAGGCCTCGCCTTCTTTCTGAGTCCCCAGAGACTGTCTTCAACGTGTTCCATCCCATTGCCTACTGTGCCTCAGTACCCTGGTGAGCAAGCTCCATGTTTGGGGGGCACCCTGCATCCTTGGAGACCTGGAGCTGTATCGTTGGCAGAGTGGAGAGGAGCTCTTTGTATTTTATATGATGGATTAGAGTCGGGCGGTGGGGGGACATCCGAAAACAGTGTTGTCTGGATCCCAACCTCTCATAGAAGTCTTAGTGAAGCCAGTTCTTATTTCCAGAAGGAAGCTCAGAGACCCTCTTCCTCTCCTCAGTATGTGTCCAGAATAGGGACCAAACTGTCCTCAGCACTTCTGCTACTCTATACAGCTGTTTCCAGGTTAAATTACTGGCTCATTATTCTCTCATGGCATCCCACCCATTCCTCTGCTACACCCAGGGATGTCTGTACCCCAGCAATGGCAGGATCCAGGCTCAAGCCAAGTCAGAGTTCCCCATTACTACGTGTGTAATGTCCATGGCCAAAGCTATGTCCATGCTAAGGCCAAGCAAATGGGCCCGACATAGAAGCCTCTAGAGGCCAGAGACAGTAAGTTCACTGATAAGTCACAGTTGGGGAATGACTCCCCAGAGATAGGGGAAAGGACCCCCATCATGAAATTGCCTCCCCAGGTTCTCAGGTTATAGCTCATCAGTGTCACCTGTAGTTTTGCTAGAGTAATAACTTAATGAGCACAAATCCTGCCAGTACCTTCTGGTGGCGCCTGGAGTATGACAAAATGAGCCTTTTCATCCTCATGGTCAGGAGAATGAGACTTGCTAAGGACCCTTCTATTTATTTTATTCTCTTAGGATAGGCATAGTCCCACTGCCAGGGCTACATCCTAGGCCGTTTGTGTGAATTAGAAAGAGGTTCCCTCTCCTGATGAAACCAGCTGGGAATGGAAAAACAGCCTCCACCACACATGTCCCCCTCTGATTCTCCAGAGCAGACATCTTTTGGGGGAAGAAGAATGGCACATCAGAGCCCCCATGACCTACATGTTATATATGGAGAATCTAAAACCCAGAGAGAGGAGAACAAACTTGCCCAAGGTCACCCAGTGAGTCAGTGATAACGAAGGAGTAGCACTCAAGTCTCCCGAAGTGCAGCCTGTGTGATTGCCACAGATCATCTCAGGGTGTGATAAACAGCTGTATAGCCCATTCTTTCCCCCACAGAGCGTAGCAGGTTCAAGGACTGTCAAACTCAGACCCAGGGATCCCTTGTCTCTCACTCAGTGTTCTTATTACATGTGTCCTCTACCCGAGACAGGGAGGCTCTCATTCCTGGGTACTCATGAAAGGGCGATGACAAAAATGAGGACAGAAATGGAGGCAGATAACTGAGTAACAATCTCTGCAGTCCATTCCCCACATCCCCAACACACGCGGGGAACTGCAGTTCCGGTCCACCTAGATCAGTGCTTCTCAGACTCAGCTGTGCACCAGAATCAAAAACATAGACTGTTGGGGCACCTGGGTGGCTCAGTTGGTTAAGTGCCTCACTGTTGTACTCAGGTCATGTCTTGATCTCAGGATTGTGAGTTCAAGCCCTGCATTGGGTTCCACACTAGGTATGAAGCCTACTTAAAAATAAATAAATAAATACATACATACATACATACATACATAAGAGACTGTTGGCCCTTCCCCCAGAGTTTTTGATTTAGTGGGTCAGAGGTAGGCCTGTGAATTTGTATATCTAACAACTTCCCAGATGGTGTTGATTCTGCTGGTCTGGGGACACACTTTGAGACCCAGTGGCCTAGAAAAATAGACAACCCAGCTTTTCCTCCCTCACCTTCTTCTTTCTCTCTCTCCTTTCATGTCCCCCTCTGTAATTTTCTGCTTCATCCTCCTCCCCATTTTTAGTCTTCTTCCCATGTTTCAAACCATGATGGAAGGAGCCACGCTCTGCCAGGGACCTGGGTTCTAGTTCTAGCTCCATCACTGACTAAATGTGTGAACACAGGGCAAAGTCACTTCCCCAGTCTAGGCCCAAGGACAGACAATCCCCCACCCACACAGCCCCTCCCCCAGGCAGGACCACATCTACCTGGGTTCATCTCTGTATCCCCAGATCCTTTGTGCAAATATGTACTTGAAGAGAGGCTGGTGAATGAATTCAATGGCCTTTCAGCTTCCTTGCAGCTCAGACTCCAGGTTTCTGACTTCTTCCTTCCAAATCTGAGCTTTTCCCTCTTCAGTTGAACATGATATTTAGGGTGTTTCTAGAACAAGGGGAGGGGTGAATGCTCTGGAATGTGGGGCAGAGAGTTGAGGGGACACAACTCTAGAACAGCGTGTTAGCTGGGGGAATCAGGTCCCAGACAACAGATACATGACTCTCAGGGACAAGTAAGCCTGTGTGCTCAGAAGCTGGGAGCATCTAGGAGTCGGCGGTTAGACTGGGTCCCCCACGCCGCCTGAGGTTCCGGCAGGGGGCGCCAGAGAGAGGGCCAAGGCCAGCCTGGTTAGCCCAGGTGTCCAGTCTGGGGCGGGAGGGTGCGCCCTAGGGGCGTGGACACCGCCGAGAAACACCCTGGCCGCATTTAAGTAGCTGCAGGCCAGTGCCAGGGAGGAAGGAGGCGAAAAGTTCCAGCAACTGCTGACCTACTCGGACCCAGAGTTAGACGCACCGACACCCAGCCCGGCCCCAGCTAGCTCTAGACCGCGCCATGCGGGGCCCGAGCGTCGCTCTGTGGATCCTCCTCGCTCTGCGCACAGGTGAGGCCCGACGGCCCGGTCTCGGGAGCAGGAGCGGAAGTAGGAGTTGGGGCGGGGGTCCTGCAGTTCTCCAGCCCCGGACCAGGGTCCCACGCAGCTAGGAAGTGTGCTCTGAGTCCTTATCTCCCGGGAAAGAGGGGAGGCGTAGAAAGGCGCTAAGTGCAGCTAAAGACGCCGGGGGTTGGTGGGGGGGGGGGGGTACTAACACTGACCCCGGCCGACTGGGACGTCCGGAGGGCTTCTTGGGGGAAACGGCATTGAGCTGGGCCTTGGAAAAACGGGCCTGCTGACCTGCCCAGGAGAGGGGCGGCCAGAGGCGTGGAGGGGAGCGTCTTGGAAGGTCGGGGGGACAGCTGGGAGGGTGAACGCTCTTGGTAGGCGTGGAAGCCCGAAGAGGGTTTGGGGGCCCGGAGCGACTCTGCCTCTCCCGAGCCCGGGAGGGAAGCGGGAGGAGATTCTAAGGGACCGGTGGTGAGACGTGAGATACGACCCGAGCCGGGAGCGTGTGTTCCCAGAAGCTACGAGCACCCTAGGGCGCCCTGCGAGGTGCACCGAGGAGGAGGGGGCGCTGCTGGGTCTCCTCGCGTCTGCACCACCCTCTCCCAAGGAAGTCAGGGCCCAGGGCAGTGAGGCGTGAGTCTGGGCATCGGGGAGCTGCTGGCAGGGACGGGCGGACACAGGATGGGTTCACCCTGTGACCTCACCAATACAAAATCTGGACCGGCTACCCGGGTCCCAACTCTACGGTTGTCGGGACTACCAAGGTGCAGTCTTGGGGCTCTGGAGAGGGGGGACGCAGTTTCACATTCCAGGATGCCGCCAGGAGCTGGGTTGCAAAAGGAAGGCTGTGGAGGACCCTGCAGTCTTGACCCTTGGAGTGGGGATGGGAAGGACAGGCTGCCAGGAGAGAATGACCTGGTTCCTGGGGGTGGGGAACTGGATCCAAAGCTGGACAGGGTGAGTGGTGGAGGAACTCAGGTCTTCCAAGGCATCGACTGCAAGGACACTGGCCCCACTTCTGCTGGGGCCCCCAGGCTGGATGCTTTCTGGGACCCTGACCCGGTCAGACCTCGGCACCCAGGAGGCTCCCCACCAGGAGGAGGGGTCTAAGCAAAAGTCCACGGAAGAGCTGTGTGTCCTGGCTCTCTACGTAGGTTTACTTACAGCGTAGAAGGTGGCTTTTCTCATCTGCACTCTCCGATGACAGAGCAAGCTCAGAGAGGTGAAAATAAGTTGCCTGAAGTCACTAGCTCCTTCTCCAGGAGCGGAAACGTGAACTCCACCTGCTGGTTCCTCAGCTTCCCCTTGGCACTGTGACCCTGAGGGTGGGTTTGCAATGGATGTGATCACAGATACTCCGAGAGGATGCAAGTCTCCTCAAGGGCAGCCGTAACCACTTCCCAGTCTCAATTCCCGGCTCCTGAGGAGGGCGCAGGGATCCTGAGTGAGAGAACCTGGTCCATCACCCTCTTGTTGGAGGACACAGAGGCCCCAAGACTAGGCAGGAACTTGCCCAGTCACGGAGCCAGCCGCGACTCCCCAGCCAGTGCTCTTTCCAGCCACCAGGCTAAGCAGGTTCGGGGGTAGCCCAGCACTACCCCCGGAGACGTTCCCTGGCCCCTGTAAAGTGCCAGGCTCTGAGCTGCCCCAAGTGCAGGAATATGCGTGCAGTCTGTGACACTTTTTGCCTCGGTCCCTCCCAGCGGGAGGGCAGGGCCGCAGTAGAGCACTGGCTACACAGGCTCGTGGGGTTACACACAGCTGCTGGAGCCAGCCTGCTTGGGCTCGGGATGCCAGGGGAGCCGGACCTCACTGTCCCCTGCCCCCAGCTCTCGGCGGCATGGAGGTGCGGTGGTGCACCACCTCAGACCCGGAGCAGCAGAAATGCAGCGACATGAGCAAAGCCTTCCAGGAAGCCGGTATCCGGCCATCCCTCCTGTGTGTCCAGGGCACCTCAGCCGACCACTGCATCCAGCTCATCACGGTGAGTCCTGCCCCCTCACTCCACTACCACACCCTGCCAGACGGGAGGGCTCTGACTCACGAGGGAGTACACAACAGCGTCATTCACAGAGAAAGGTGCCGATTTCCTCCCTGCCGGGCCGGGCATTAGGATCTCCTGAGTTTCCCAGGCAACAAGGGCCGGCTTGTTTCCCGCCAGGGCCCAGGGCAGCCACTGGGAGGCCACAGAGAGGGCCCCTGCTCCGTGGGCGCCAGTAGGGAAAGATATCTAAGAGGCAGAGTTTTCCTTCCACAAGGCCCCTGCTAGAGTAGGGACACTACCCACCCCCACCAAGGCGCGCCCAGACAGCAGCCCCCTCGGTGGCCCGTGGTAGTTAGGCCGTCATGAAGCTTTCCCGAATGGGGCTTGTGCACTTTCTCAGGAAGGAGGAATGAAGGCCAGCAGTCCTAGGTGGGTGAATGGGGGTGGGAAAGAAGTGCTGAGGGGCGGATCTGCTCAGCTGGCACTGACACTCAGAGGCAGGACTTCAGTGGAAGGACAGTGCCTGGAGGGAAGCTTTCTGGACAGGCACAAGGGAACCTGGGATTTCATTTCAGCTCAGCCCTTGATTTCTCCCCAAAGCTAACCCAATCATATAGTACCACATGGGCCGGGGGCTTCGGTTGGGCTCCACTGGGAGGAAAGCGATTATACTGAACTACAGTTTTATCATGGGCCCCATGACACTGATAGGTATACTGCCATTTGTGTTTTGAAATAAAAAAGGGAAAAAATGAAGCGGGAATTTGTGGGATTCAGTCTGCATCTTAGAAAATCTGAGGTTAACAGTGGAGGTGGAGGTCTGAGAGGCAGGAAAATGAGGGAGGCTCACTTTCCACTACATACCG